>NC_059220.1:33256087-33313587 GCF_020615455.1 Coregonus clupeaformis
TATTTAGAGTGTGTGAGAGAAAGGAGAAAAGGGAGCAGGGAGGCAAATGTCCTTTTCTTTTCCATATCTCAAGTCTTCCTCCTCTTCTGCGCAGACTAGAGTGGTGTTCTCCAGGCCTTAATGTGTAGGCTTTCCAAATGCAGCATAACAAAACCATCACTTCTCTTAATAGGCCCCAGCTTTGTTATCAAATACTGATATCTAGCACATTACTCACACAGCAGAGAGAGAGAGAGAGAGAGGGAGAGATGGATAGAGAGAGAGAGAGGGAGAGAGTGTGAGAGAGAGAGAGGAGAGAGAGAGAGAGAGGGAGAGAGTGTGAGAGAGAGAGAGAGAGAGAGAGAGAGAGAGAGGAGAGAGAGAGAGAGAGGGGGAGAGAGATGAAAGAAGGTAGAGATAGATACAGTAGCAGAAAGAGAGCATTAGCGAGAGGGGGGAGCGGCTAATAGCCAGATTGACTCCTGCTATTTAAAGAGGAGCTCCTTTACACAATTACTCCCTTCTTCCTCTCCTCCTCCTCTTTCATTCCTGCACTCATCAATACCTCAGAAGTCTACCCCTTCTCTGTCTCTCTCTGATTCCCTCTCTCCCTCTGCCCCCTCTCTCTGTTTGCTTTCAATCTCTATTTCTCTATTCACTCTCCCTCCTCCTCCTCTCTCTCTCTTCCTCTGTTTTTCCAGGGTAGACCCCAGGGGAGTGCCCTCTTCTCTCCTCTCCTCTCTCTATAGTAAATAGAGGCAGGCAGGCTGTGTGGGCCCAGAGTGTCAGTGTTGTCCAGGTATAAATAGGAGCAGGGGAGACACACAGGAGCCGATCCTCTTTCTGCAACCTGAGACGATATAAAGATAATACAGGTACATTGAATATGTAAGCCTATTGATGGTCCTCTCTCTATCTCTCTCTCTCTCTCTCTCTCTCTCTCTCTCTCTCTCTCTCTCTCTCTCTCTCTGTCTCTCTGTCTCTCTCTATCTCTCTCTGTCTCTCTGTCTCTCTCTCTCTCTCTCTCTCTCTCTCTGTCTCTCTGTCTCTCTGTCTCTCTGTCTCTCTGTCTCTCTCTCTCTCTCTGTCTCACTCTCTGTCTCGCTCTCTGACTCGCTCTCTGTCTCTCTCTCTTTTTGTCCTTCTCTCCTCTCTCTCTCTCTCGCTCTCTCTCTGTCTCTCTCTCTTTTTGTCTTTCTCTCCCCTCTCTCTCCCTCTCTCTCTCTCTGACTCGCTCTCTGTCTCTCTCTCTTTTTGTCTTTCTCTCTCTCTCTCTCTCTCTCTCTCTCTCTCTCTCTCTCTCTCTCTCTCTCTCTCTCTCTCTCTCTCTCTCTCTCTCTCTCTCTCTCTCTCTCTCTCTCTCTCTCTCTCTCTCTCTCTCTCTCTCTCTCTCTCTCTCTCTCTCTCTCTCTCTCTCTCTCTCTCTCTCTATCCCTCCCTCTCTCCTAGAGTTTTAGTTTCACCCCTCTCTCCCCAGGACCTCACCGGCTGTAAATTACGGACCTGAGGAAGCAACCATGTTTAATTCATTTTTACAGTTTAAAATCACTAGGATTTATTTATTAAATTCATCAGCATCTGAAACATAGAGGTTTCCTGCTGTAGGGGTCGGATGGGGGGAGAGAGGGCTGGAGGAAGGGAGAAAGGGAGGGGTGAGGGTGAGGGAGATCTCTGAGTGGCTCTCTGGCTCGCGTCCATGACGACGGTCGTTATGGTAATCTGTGGGCGGATAGATGGCTGTCGTGGCAACGGGGCCGCGGGACGACTGGCGGTAAACAGCCTCTCTGCCGCGCTGTAATTGGCCAGGTGTCTTTCTCTCTCTCTCTCTCTGTCTCCCTCTCTCCTCACTCACCCGTCTTTTAATTCAATTAGGCCCTAGCCCCACTCTACTCCCATTACACACTCATTTGCTTTTTGTGTTTTTATCTGCCGGCGTAATTCTGCTTTGGGTGTCAGGGCCATCATAAATTAGGACGGCCTTATCGCCACCCGTCTTTTTTAATGTGTGCCAGGGAAATGGAGAGAGGGAGGAGGATGAAGAGAGGAGAGGGCCCATCTTCATATTTGCCCGGAGACATGGCAGAGAGGATGGGAGAAGTGACGAATCATAGAGCCGGCATCATCATCGTAAAATAGAGAAAGAGAGAGAGGAACAGAGAGAGATCTATAATATGACATCATTGGTATCTAGGCTAGACCAGCTCTGGTGCTTGCCAGCTATAGTCCCCCTGTTTTCCAATCTCCCCTGAGTGTATGTATGTGTGTGTGTGTGCGTTTGTGTATGCGCACATCCTTGCTTCCATTTGTGTGACTGTGTGTGTGTGTGCGTGCATGTGTGTGTGTGTTACCTGTGTGGTTTCCAGTGGACAGGTAGGAGGCAGGTGCTGAGTCAGGCTGGTCAAGGTCATAGGCCCTCAGCTCATACCTGTCAATCACTCCTCTCACCTGGAGGGGCGGGGCCCAGCTAGACACGGAAGCCACTCCCACTCTTTAGACTAGAGGGAGGAGCCACAATCTGGGGGGCTGGAGAGAGAAGGAAGAAGGAGAGGGAGAGAGAGGGAAGAAGGAGAGGGAGAGAGAGTGAAGAAGGAGAGGGAGAGAGAAGGGAGAAGGAGAGGGAGAAAGAGAAAGAGGGAAGAAGGAAATGGAGAGCGAGGGGAGAAGGAGAGGGATAGAGAGGGGAGGAGGGGGAGTTTGAGGGGAGAGGGAGAGAGAGCGGAGAAGGAGAGGGAGAGAGAGGGGAGAAGGAGAGAGAGAGGGGGAAGAAGGAGAGGGAGAGAGAGGGAAGAAGGAGAGGGAGAGAGAGTGAAGAATCAGAGGGAGAGAGAGGGGAGAAGGAGAGGGAGAGAGAGGGGAGAAGGAGAGAGAGCGGGGAGAAGGAGAGGGAGAGAGAGGGGAGAAGGAGAGGGAGAGAGGGAAGAAGGAAAGGGAGAGAGAGGGGAGAGGGAGAGAGGGAAGGAGAGAGAGAACGAGGGAAGAAGGAGACGGGAGAGAGATGGGAGAAGGAGCGGGAGAGGTAGAGAGAGGGAAGAAGGAGAGAGAGAGAGGGAAGAAGGAGAGGGAGAGAGACGGGAGAGGGAGAGAGGGGAGAAGGAGAGGGAGAGAGAGGGGAGAAGGAGAGAGAGAGAGAGAGAGAGAGAGAGAGAGAGAGAGAGAGAGAGAGAGAGAGAGAAGAAGGGGGTGAAAGGAGAGGGAAAGGGGAAAGAGGGAGAGAGAGAAAGAAGAAAGCAGGGTAAGTAGAGAAAAGAAGGACATATTTAGGGAGATAGGTAGAACAAAAAAAAGGGAGGGACAGACAGAGGAGAGAGGTGGCAAATAGGGTGGGAGGGAAAGAAAGAGAGGGTGAGGGAAAGAGAGAAAGAGAGGTGTAGCGAGATACAGAGAGAGAGGTAGAGAGAGCTAGTGTCAGCCTAAAGAAAAGCAGCCCACATATTCTTCACTTTAATAGAGCCAGTAAATCATATCTAACCATTAGCATAAATACAATTTATTAGAGTTGTAACTTTTTCAGCCCTGATTTAATACATCCACCATTCATTCTGGACCATATTTTACAGCAATCAGCCTTTCTGCCCCCCACCTCCTCCCCCATTTCCTCCTTCTCTCTCTCTCGTTCTCCCTCTCTCCCTGCTTCTATCTCCCCCTCTCTCCCTTTCCTCTTTCTTTCCCACCCTTCTATCTCCCTCTCTCTCCATCTCCCTCCCTCTCTCCCTCCCAGTATTAATGATGATGGTTGGTGAGGCAGGGCGAGACACAACAGCAACACTCCATGATGTGATGTAACAGTAACAGTTTTATGCATGGCAGGGGAGACGTGGGTCATCCCAGGTCAACAGACTTTCGCATAAATACCAGGAAGAGGGAAATCCTCTGGTGTCTCCCTATACGAGGATTATCCATGTCAGTTAACATGAATGTTGCATATAAGGCCCTAAATTCACCCTATTTTGCCATGTAAACGTAGGTATGCAGGCATCAAATCAAATCAAATCAAATGTTGTTTGTGCGCAGGGATACACAAACACACACACGCACACACACACACACACACACACACACACACACACACACACACACACACACACACACACACACACAGACACACACACACACACACACACATTAGCGCTACCACACCACACCCCTCACACACATTTATTTGTCTGGGTGGTGTGGTAGTGAGGTAGCGAGCAGCTCCCATTTGTACAGTGCAGTGTGTGTGACGGGGCTGCTGTGGCAGTGGGACATATGATAAGCTATCAGGCCTCTCCATCTCATCTGGGTGACTGGAACACATATTGGCCTGCTAACAGCAGGATGGAGAATGGGCCCGCCTGAAAACTATGACACTAACTAATACCAGAGAGCTCTGCTGGAGAGAGAGAGAGAGAGAGAGAGAGAGAGAGAGAGAGAGAGAGAGAGAGAGAGAGAGAGAGAGAGAGAGAGAGAGAGAGAGACAGCGAGAGAGAAAGAGAGAGAGAGAAAGAGAGAGAGAGCGAGAGAGAGATAAAGAAAGAGAGATAAAGAGAGAGAGATAAAGAGAGAGAGAGAAAGGTAAATGCTACTGTTGTATTGTGTATGGTTGTATTATCTCTCTCTCTGTTTGTCTCCCTCTCTCTATCTCTCTTTCTCTCTGTCTATATTTCTGTCTATCTCTCTCTCTCTCTGATTTCTTAGCTCCACAGATCCTACCAGAAGTGAAAAAAGAGATCCTCTGTGAGTGTTGTTACCTGTTTCCCAGCTGCGCCCACGTTCCCAGGGTCCTGTTGTTCATCCGCCCGCTCCAGACGCCAGGTAATCTAGACAGGGATACACACACACACACACACACACACACACACACACACACACAGACACACACACACACACACACACACACACACACACACACACAAACACACACACACACAAACACTCAGCATATATTCGCCTGTCTATATTCAAGGTTGCACACATAAACAGGTGCCCTAAGGACAGACAGTGAGGCTATGCCACACCAGGCAGACACACAGACACCTAAAAGTGTGTGTATGAGAATAGCTGAATCTCCTCTGTGCTGCTATATTCTGTTCTAGCAGACAAAGGCAGGACAGCAGAAACACAGACCAACACACGGACAGACAGACAGAGAGATGGACAAAGGCAGACAGACAGAGAGACAGAGATAGGCCTATAGAAAATGATCTGTCTACAGTTGCGGTCAAATATATTGGCACCCTTGCACGAGTCCCTATTTCTTCTAAAATAAGTTGAAATTGCAAAAACGTTTGGTGTTCACACGTGTTTTTGAAATTGAGATTTTTCACTTCAAAGTCAAAAAATTGCCTTGACTAGATTACTCAGAATTCAAACTAATTTGGTTGGAGACAAGTGATTCTCGTTTACTGTGTAACATATCTCACCTGTGGTAAGTTGCAAGTGCCTGCAGGGTAAAAATAGCCATTCAAACAGTTTTGAAAAGAGAAAACAGAACATTCTATTACAAAGTGCAAGGGTGCCAATATATTTGACCGCAACTATATATTTACACACAGCCTGTAAGCACATTAGACAAGCTGCTTGCTGAGTCTCTGTCCACTTCTAGAATAATGCTGATAGAGAGAACATACTGTACGTTATGGATATGACTGTGACCTCTGCTCTGTCTGTCTCCATGGGGTCACTGGACTGTCTGGGTTAGGGTGTGTGTGTGTGTCCCTTTTTTGAGCATATGTGTGTGTGTGTGTGTGTGTGTGTCAGTGTGTGTGTTACCCGTGTCTCTCGGCATGTGTACACCAGTACAGAGTTGTTGACATGGCAATAGTAGACGCTGTCGGTTGCCGGGCAGCTGTCAAGATTGACCCTAATGGAGCGGCGGGCAGCGGCGGACAGACTAACGGCAGACACATCCGGTACACCACCGGGACCACTCTGAATGGTTACACCCCTCACTCACCCTCCAAGACCTGCCCAGGAGAGGAGAGAAGGTGAGGGTGAGGTGTGGGAGGTAGAGTGTATTTCTTACTGTGTCGATGGATGTGTGTGTGCGTGCTTGTGTGGAGCTTGTGTGTGTGTGTGTTCTCACAATGTCTGTGACTGTGGCTAATCAGAGCTCCTTGATTTAGTTCAGGGGTACTGCCCTCTCAGCTGTTCTGACCAATCATTGATGGAGGCCAAGATGACGGATCCCTGTTTGGCCAATGTGAGTTGGTTCCAGCCCCGGTCGCAGTGGCTAAGCCACACCCACATGCTCAGCTCTGTCACCTGACCTCCCCAGGATAGAACCAAGTACAGAAGACCTCCATCTAACTCAGCCTGGGACAAAGGAGAGAGGTTAGTAGGTGTGTGAGTGTGTGCATGCGTGCATGCATAGGAGTAGGTGAGTGTATGTGCCTTTGCATGTGTGTGTGTGTACTCACCAGTATGTAGTCAGTGTGTGTGTGTTGTAGGAGAACTACAATAAAGTGTTGAGTTGGTCCGTTCTGAACTCAAAGGAGATGTCGGATTTCTCCCCCACTGAACACCTCTGGAATCAACTCTAGGAAGCCTAACACAGAACCAGTGGAGGCTGGTGGGAGGAGCTATAGGAGGACGGGCTCATTCGTATGGCTGGAATGGAATCAATGGAATGGAGTCAAACGTGTTTTCCATATGTTTGATGTGTTTGATACCATGCCATTAATTCCATTCCAGCAATTACAATGAGCCTGTCCTCCTATAGCTCCTCCCACCAGCCTCCACTGCACAGAACACACACACACACACACACACACACTAAAGTATACAGTATACCAGAATGCAATATAATGCTAACAAGTCTCTTGATTCTTACTGTCTTTGCTCAGATATACTGTACTTTTTACCAAACCACATTGGCCAGTTACAAAGTTGACACAGGTCAACATGTCAAGAGACGATAATAGAGGATATCAAGAGTCTACAAAAAATGACTGTAACTTGATTTACCCAGTCTCATTCTTCATCAGACCAGGAAGTCCCTAGGGAGTGAGGCCATTAGGTTCTAAAACACCTTAGTTCCTACCTAAGGCAACCAGAAAACCTCTTCTGCACCAATTGGGCATCACCTAGAAAAAAAGAGAGAAAGAGGGGGGAAAGGGAGAGAGGGGGGTGAGGAAGAGAGTGAGAGAGGGAGCGAGATGGTGAGAAAGAGAGAGAGAGAGAGAAACCAGGAGAGACCGGGAGAGAGCGACAGAGAGAGAGAGAGAGAGAGAGAGAGAGCGAGAGAGAGAGAGAGAAAGAGAGCGATAGAGAGAAAGAGAGCGAGAGAGAGAGAGCAGAGAGAGAGAGAGAGAGAGAGAGAGAGCGAGAGAGAGAGAGAGCGAGAGAGAGAGAGAGAGAGAGAGCAAGAGAGACGAGAGAGAGAGAGAGAGAGAGAGAGAGAGAGAGAGAGAGAGAGAGAAAGAGAGCGAGAGAGAGAAAGAGAGCGAGAGAGAGAGAGAGAGAGCAGAGAGAGAGAGAGAGAGAGAGAGAGCAAGAGAGACGAGAGAGAGAAAGAGAGCGAGAGAGAGAGAGAGAGAGAGAGAGAGAGAGAGAGAGAGAGAGAGAGAGAGAGAGAGAGAGAGAGAGAGAGAGATATCGACTTTTACTTTACTCCGTTTCCAACAACATTTTCTTTTTACAATATTTCACTAGAGGGAACAAACCAACTAGGTGTGATTGTGAGTGTACATTCCTGAGTCTTGTCTGAGTAGAGTGAAGTCCTCTGGCAGCCCCCTGATGAATACCCCCATGTTCTCCCCTATAATGGTACAACCGCTGGACGCTTGACGCATTACCTAGAGGAGAGAGGAGAGAGAGAGTAGAGGGAGGGACAGAGGTATATCAGTTACTGAATACCTATTATCTTACGATATACAGCATGACGCTATATAGACATGTTCTACGTACAGGGTGGAATAGCTGAAGTTCATTTACATGTACATTTTTTAGCAGACGCTCTTATCCAGAGCGACTTACAAATTGTTCCACTGTAGAACAAATAGGGAGATTCTCATTTTGGGCAAACGGCCGTCCTCTCCTCGACTCCTCCGTCCTTTCTCCTCTGTGACCCGGAAACCGATAAGTGGTCGAGTGGTCGAGGAGAATGTAAATTAGTTAGTAGGCGAACAAAGGCGTGTCCTCGCCTCCTCGACAGCCTCCTCCCGCCGAGGAAGCACAAGAGAATCCTACCTGAGTCCTTTGTGGAAGAGTTTTGAGATCCACCACACTCCCTTTGAATCAGCTGTTACATCCTTTTATCTATAAAATGTCTAACACAACTACAGTAGCTGAATGTCTTTTTAATACTTTACATTTGGGATTCCACCCCTGTAAACGTAATTTGCATGAAGAAGGAGAGTCTCATTTCATTACATTTACATTTTAGTCATTTAGCAGACACTCTTATCCAGAGCGACTTACAGTTAGTGAGTGCATACATTATTTTTTAATTTTTTCATACTGGCCCCTCGTGGGAATCGAACCCACAACCCTGGCATTGCAAACGCCATGCTCTACCAACTGAGCTACATCCCTGCCGGCCATTCCCTCCCCTACCCTGGACGACGCTGGGCCAATTGTGCGCCGCCCCATGGGTCTCCCGGTCGCGGCCGGCTACAAGCGTTTCCTCCCCTCCACTACTCGGTTACCTTTGACCTTTTTCAAAAGGAGCCGAGGCGAGGACGGAGAATGGAGGAGATGAGGTAACCAATTGAAAATCTTACATATACTCAGAGAAACTGAGACACAGAAAGACCAACACACACATATTCAGTTTCACTGGGTTCCTGTGGTCAGTATGAGTACAGGTTGAGTAGGAGCAGAGAGGAGAGGAGAGGAGAGGAGAGGAGAGGAGAGGAGAGGGAGAGGAGAGAGAGGAGAGGAGAGGAGAGGGAGAGGAGAGGAGAGGAGAGGAGAGGAGAGGAGAGGAGAGGAGAGGAGAGGAGAGGAGAGGAGAGGAGAGAGGAGCTAGATGTAGAGTAGCCTGATTATTCTAATCACACAGAAGGTGACTCAGATTAACCTGGATAATACCTCAATAGAACACAAGAGAGCCTGGGATTAACACACACACAGACAAACACACACACACACACACACACACAGACACACACACACACACACACACACACACACACACACACACAGTGAATATGATTATCGTAACCATGGTGAGTGCTACCTTGGTATTGATCATCCACAATGATCGTTCCCACGGCCTGTTTCCTGGTTGCCATGATGCTGTGCCACTGGCCATCGTTGTACCTCCTCCCCCGTCACCCTCCACTCCCACTGCCACAGCCCAGCCCTGGGAGAGGAGACAGAGAGGTCATACACACCTACACCTGGCCGCGTGTGTGTTTTTCTTCCAAAGTATGTATGACATCATCGGTATCGGCAGTTAGCAGGCGGGATGGGCACTCTGCAGAAAGAGAACAGGTAACACACACACACACACACACACACACGCACACATAACAAAGCGGTGCATCTCTGCTGTGTGATGAAGATTTAATGATGAGATCAATATATGTATGAATGCCAAGGTATATCAGCCTCCTGACACCTTTACTACCCAGCAGACAGCAGACATGTCTACTTAACAACACCCATCACAACAATACAGGACAGGACGGGGGGAGGACACTCTCTCTTTCTCTCTTTATCCTCACTCTGTCTCCCTCTCTCTACTCTCCCCCTCCCTCTCTCTCTCTTGCTCTCTCTCTCCCTCTCTCTGGTTGAGGCATATTGAAGCTTGCTGTGTTGTTTTCATTACAGATTGTATCACTTCAATCTGGACATAATCCAACCAAAAACCCTGGATGAAGGGAGATTTCTGTACCATGCTGATATCCATACTGCTGCGTTCAATGTCAGCAGAATGAACCCCGATGACTCTGTGGCGGGTGACGCGTACAAGGCGAGCAGGTACGAGCTCCGCAAATCCATTAGGGATGCAAAAAGACAATACAGACTCAAACTTGAATTGATGTTCGACAACTCAGACTCACGACGCATGTGGCAAGGACTACAGACTATCACGGACTAGAAAGGCAAATTCACACATTCTATGCTTGCTTCGAGGCAGACAATACTGAGCCATCCAGGAAGACTCTCGTTGCTCCGGACAACCAGGTGTTTTCGCTCTCCGGGGCTGACGTGAGGGAAACTCTCAAGAGTGAATACTCACAAAGCCACCGGCCCAGATGGCATCCCTGGCCGCGTCCTCCGAGTGTGTGCTGACCAGCTGGCGGGCGTCTTCTTGGACATCTTCAACCTGCCCCTGTCCCAGGCTGTAGTCCCCACCTGCTTCAAGGAGTCCACCATCGTCCTAGTTCCCAAGAAAAACAAGGTGACATGCCCAAATGACTATCGCCCTGTCGCACTCACCCCAGTCATCATGAAGCGCTTCGAGAGGCTGGTCATGGCCCACATCAAGGCCAGCATGCCAGGCACACTGGACCCACTCCAATTTGACTATCACTCTAATAGATCCACAGATAGGTCGCTGGTTCAGGTCCCCGATTTGACTTGGTAGATATGTCGACGTGCCATTGGGCGGGACGCTTGACCCTGGTTGCTCCTGTGGGTCGCTCTGGATGGGAGTGTCTGCTAGATGACTGAATGTAATGTAAATGTTGAGTGGCTTCACTGCAGGTAGATTGTATGTTTTAATATTCAATCAAAAAAAAAAATTAACATAGATCCACGGAAGATGCCATTTCCTTCGCTATTCATACGGCCGTAACACATCTGGGCCCGGTTTCCCAAAAGCATTTTAAGGCTAAGCATCGTTAGAACCTTCGTAAGAGCATCTTTAAATTTCCGAGCCTTTCCCAAAACCGTCTTTATTAACATTGCACTTGAAATCGCTCGTAATCTAACGCCTGCCTCAGACCACTCATAGAACAGCTACACTAAGTGCGTCGTTAGATCACCGTTTGACCTCCTGCGTCACTTTACACACGGAAGATCTCAGCTAAACTTAGAATGAAGATGTTTATCTGTCTCTCTGTCACCTTCCTAATATTGAGTTGCACCCCCTTTTGCCCTCAGAACAGCCTCAGGTCGTCAGGGCATGGGACTCTACAAGGTATCGAAAGTGTTCCACAGGTATGCTGGCCAATAATGACTCAAATGCTTTCCACAGTTGTGTCAAGTTGGCTGGATGTCCTTTGGGTGGTTAACTATTCTTGATACACATGGGAAATTGTTGAGCATGAAAAACCCAGCAGCGTTGGAGTTCTTGACACACTCAAACCGATGAGCCTGGCACCTACTACCATACCCTGTTCAAAGGCACTTAAATATTTTGTCTTGCCCATTCACCCTCTGAATGGCACACATGCACAATCCATGTCTCAATTGTCTCAAGGCTTAACAATCCTTATTTAACCTGTCTCCTCCCCTTCATCAACACTGATTGAAGTAGATTTAACAAGTGACATTCTACCTCCCAATAAGGGATCATAGCTTTCACCTGGATTCAGTGTACATTCATGCTTCACACACATCACAACTGCTGCTACCAGACTCTTATTATGATTCCTAAATACTGCACAATTTAAACACTTGCCCCCCAATCCTCCCTTTCCCAAAACACATGTAAATATTGGACTATAAATTGTGCCTTCCTGTATTATACTTATGCTAAAATGTTTACTCTATTCTACTGAGCCATTTACTTTATGTTCCTACTTTTATATTTTCTTATTTCTTATTGTCGAGAAGGAACCTGCAAGTAAGCATTTCGTTGGATGTATACCATGTGTATCCCGTACAAATGACTAATACCACTTGAATCTTGAGATACTCAGCTCTGCACCTCTTTCTAAACCAGCTGGGAGTGTCAGATATTCCATTGTTTTTTGCTAAAACATACATTGACAAATACACTGTTCATTTTCACTGTTCAGTGCTACTACACTCTCAGATTTTTTTTTACTAAATGCTAGAATCCTTAGTTGCTACATCCATTTTCAAATTTTAAATGAAGTATATATACCCATTGATTCTTGAAGAATATAACTTATAAATGCCTCATGAGCTTAGTTTAACTCTCGGTACGACCATCCGAACTCAAAATGTAAGCTTGTTTTACTTCAATGTTTGTAAACAATGTAAATGTAAACAAACACATTTGATATCATGGATGGTCAGTCGTTGCATCCATAGCTCTGTCTATGAATTTGAGAGTGGTTACATTTCTCCAGCCCCATTTCTTCGTTTTTTTATCGAAACGGGCAGGGAAAACACTTTGTTATTGTTTCATTTAAGGATTCTAGCTTTAAAGGGGTACAAACGCTTGTAACTGTAGTGGTACCCTGTAAGGTACGTCCATTGTACCATTAGTTGTAGGTAAATAGTTGTACCCTTGCAGTTCGTACCTTAAAAGAGCCAATAGTGTACTATATAGTCCACAGGTACAAAACCGTACCTTTAGAAAAGGTACAAATGTGCATTTTAGGGTACCACCACAGTGACAAAGCACTTTTCCTTTTAAGTTGCAAAAAAGTACTTATTCTCCATATGAAGTCCCTCACTTGTACACACCATCCCACTTCTGACACCAATGGAGTGAATTCCGGGACAGTCCTGACCGGGACTCGAACCTGGGTCTAGTGATTGTCAAGCCAACATAACCATTACGCCAAGAGGTTTTACCTCCTGACAAGGTCTTTCAGTGTTGTGTGAAAGTCAGTACAAAAATAATTAAAACTCTTTATTGTCACATGCTCTTATGTAAGCCTTTATAAAGACTTCAGAACTGGCAGTGGACATGCTCAAACTTAAATTAACATAACCTAAACTGGTACAACACTTAAACTCACGGGTGGCCAAAAATAACTAACTGAAAGCCACGCCCCCACTAATCCACGCTTCTTACCATGGGAAACAGAAATGTCCCTTCAAATAACCTCTTTTTTTGAGAGAGTGTGATGATTGTACCTTTATATTAAACATATTGGGTACAGAAATGTACCATTATTCTAGATTATTTGCACATGTACCCTAAAAGGTAACGAACAGTACCATGTGAGATCATATGTGTATAATAAAAAAATAAAAAAATACCCCAGGGAACAATGCTGTACACTAACTGTACACTTTTTTCCTGAGAGTGAGTACAAGTATTGTGTGTTAGTCTGTAAAAGCATTTTTAACACTAGAGCTACTATTGTTGTCAAAATCTGCCCTGTCTCTCTCTTCTCTCTCTCTCTCCCTCCTTCCTCCCTCCTTCATTCAGGAGGTTTCATTAAGGTCCTGTGAGATTTGAGAGGTCTATTCTGTCATCCCCCCAAAAAGCCTCTCAGTCTCTCTCTCCACCTGCTGGGCTGCTTGGCTGGGTCTGGGCCTCACTTTCATTACCTATAGGGCCAAACTACCGTATGTGTGTGTATGTGTGTGGTCTTTATACACTAAACACTCCTTCTAGAATGGGTGAATCGCCCTCGGACTTCTCTGGAATAATAGAGAAAGGGGTTAGGTGTGTGTGTGTGTATGTGTGTGTATGTGTGTGTGTCCCACTGCCCCCTCTCTCTTTAATAAAGTGTATTTGGGAGTGAAAGCTGAGGGAGATAGTTACGCCCACTTCCGATTGCCAGATAAATAGCACTTATCCAAAGTGCTGCCCCACACATAAGGCCGCCATTAGGGGAAACAGCCCTGGCAACCTTGGGGGTTGAACCCAATCTCTTTACTGTAGTGAGAACACAAGCTGAATGGACTTTGTTAGGGTGGGTTACAGGCACACACACACACACACACACACACACATTAGGTCACTTTAGCATTATTCATTTATTCATTCATTCATTCATTCATTCATTCTCTCTCACTATCAGGGTGTATACAGAACCCTTCTCTTTGTCCTTGTGTTAGGCTATACAATACGCAAGCTTCATAAACTAGTAATAAACTAGTAAAAAACAAATAAAGTCATACTGGCAAGAGCAGTGTGCAGGTTTTTCTTGTCTTTTACATGCTGTTTGTGGATAATTCCTGCTAAGCATGTTTATCACACTGACACAGAGAATGCTGTGAAATGCTCCTTATTTGCAGTGTGTGTGTGTGCGTGCGTGTTATTTACATATATTAATAAAAACATTAGTCGGATCATTATGTTGTCCTGTCGACCCAGATTCTAATGGAATATCGTTTACATATGTTACAAATCACATGCCTCATTGGCCACCCTAGACTTTGCCTGACACATGGAGTACTTAACAGACTAGAACATGTTGATCTTGTGCGCTTGTGTTCAAAACGTTAGTAACGGTCTATTTGTTACTTGCGACAACATTCAGTTCAGAAAAATGCCTGGATTCAATCAAAGGCGCATTGTCGTCAAGCGCACTGCAATGCATAGATTAACAGTAAACATAACGAACGTCGGCTCAAGCATAAATTATCTTTAAAGGTCAAGTGCAGTGCAGTGCGGTTGTTGACAATGCACCTTTGATTGAATCCTGGCCTAAATCATACATAGCTACTGTATGGCTGAGGGGTGGGGTGTGCATGTGTCATATCCCACACAGATTCCCAGTGGTCCCTAACCAGTGTTTAAAGAGACAACTGTAACTTAAGAGAAGAGAGGCATGGTTAGTGACAGCTCTAACACTACAGTAGCTAAACATCCCTCTATGAGACATCTTTTCATAAAATTCTCATTAATTCCATCATTAGAAAGTGTGTGTGTGGTTGTGGGGGGAGCATACCAGTTTCCTGTGTCACGCCAAATTAGGTCCCCCGTGGTGGTAATCCCATTAGGCCTGTTGAATTGGCTAATGGGGGAACTAATGGGGGAGCTATCAGGGGACATTAATCGGCCGTGACACCACTCCTAGTGTTAATTACCAAACTAGCCTAACTAAATGTGTTTGGGAATGCTGCTGCGGCACTGGAGAAGGAATAGGTCCTTATTGAGTGTGTGTGGGGGGGAGGTTATTGGGGAGGAGAGACGGTTGGTGGTCTGACGGACGCTCGCGTGAAATCATCTCCCATCATCACTTTCATCATCAGAGCAATTGACTCGAGTGTGTGTGTGTATGTGTGGCTTAATTAGCTAGCGATTGGTATGCACGCGCCGTGACTGCGGGGAAGGAGTTAATTGGAGGCCAATTCAAACGCTGACACACTTTGAACGTTTTCCGATCGGATTTTACAGATGAAGAAGTCATAATATCCCTCCAACGAAACACAATATGGGTTTAATACGTTTTCATGGATATGAAAACCTTCAGTGACAGAATTGGAAACCTGGAAATCAGCCTGGAAATCAGTTTTTACTTTCCTCAGTAATCAGTTTCTTATTAAGCCATTGAGTATCATAAAACATTTCATACACAAATAATATATATTCTATAGTGTCACACCCAAAATAAACGCCTGAACTATCTAGATTGAGCAGCCATGTTTGTAGTTTGTTACCTGTGTGTTAATCTCGGTTAACCCAGAAGTAAAATCTTGCGTAATTTTGTCAGCTGAGTAATTAACTTCTGGGCCTATACGTGTTAGAAATGGAGACTCTCAGACAAACCCCACACCCCTTCCAATCCATGTGGGCACACGCCCAAAGCACTCAAGGCCAAGTAATTTAAGCATCGCCTTTGCCCAATCCTGGTATGTTTAAATAACTAGTGACGAAAACCAAAGAAACTGAACTAGTGCTTTATCTCACGCATTCCATTCAGTCCCGACACATTCTTCGGTCTACATGCAGAATCTGCCCACGAGAGATTACCTGTGTGTCAAACAGGGAGTACGCCGATGTTTGTAGTTTGTTACCTGTGGGTAAAATAGGAAGTTGGGCTGTCCATTGCTGTTATCTGCAGAGCCAGGTACTCCTCCTGGTTTCCAGGAGACACTGCACAGAGCAGCAGGCCGTCGGACGCTCGCGTTCTAAAGCTCAACTGGAGATCTAGAGGAGGGAGGAGGAGAGAGGAAGAAAGAAGTGTGTGTGAAAACCTACAGTATGAGATAAAAGGAAGGCATTTGTGCGTGTGTAGACGGTCCCAGTGGACCCCTCACACACTCCTCTCTAGATCCCGCCTAAACCCACCCTGTGTGTGTGTAATGTATGTATGTGTACACCTCCTAAACCCACTTCCCCTGAGCCCCCATGTATGGCCTCAAGTCAGGATAAAACCTCTCGCTTTGAAGCCCCAACACCCTACCCCAGCTGTGTATTCATGTCTCCGGCGGCGCGCGCGTGTGTGCGCGCGTGTGTGTTCAGTCTAACGTCACCATTAGGACTCCAGGGGAGCGCTGAATGCTCAGGTTAAACACATCTCCTCCCGTCTAATCTCTGACTGGTCTCTGTGTGTTAATCTGATAATCTGTAGTTAATCTGAGGAGGTAGAGCTGATCTCTAAGGCACGTCTAATTCCCTCTGAACTGACAGGAGACTCCCGGAAGACAACTCTATCTCTCTCTTTCCTTCCGTCTCCATCCCTTTATCCCTGCTTTAGATCCCAAACTCGGATACAGGGAATCAGGGATAGAGGGAACACCCTCGGAATTCTGAGCTTGGTCTCTTTCGGAATGTTATCAGTGTGGGAATTTCAGAGGAACTGGAGACCTAATACGAGTCGTGACGTTAAACACAATGTGGTGGGAATTCAAAAACACCTGAAATAGAAATACGACTGAAATAGAACATCTAAAACGGACAGTCACATTATATCTGTATAGTAACAGGCAGTTTACTGTATTTTCACAGCGTAAACGGCTGACTTGAAACAATCATCCTGTATGTCGCATGTACATTAAGTCACATCCCACCTTGTCATCAGTGAGACGAGAGGGGGCATGACAGATATGTGACGTGAAGTTAGCCCACTTTAACCTCTCTCTCCTTCCTCCTATCTTTATCTCTCTCAATCTCCCTCTCTCTTTCCAGCTCTCTTGATGGGAGCAATAGAGTGTACCTTCTCTTACGTTCTCAGTGTCAGAGCAACCTGACCACATACTGTACCTACTCTAAGCCCTTGTAGTCGTAGATACACACATCAGAGACTTGAGGGAGACGATACAAGACAGATAGGTGATGCTAACTCAGTCTGTTTTAACCTGATAACACACTAGAGTAGGTCATCTGGGAATACTCCCTCTCTTTCTCTCTCTCCACTACCCCCCCCGCCCCCTTTCAATGGGGGAAAGGGCTGCTACCACTACGGCTCTATGGTACTGAACACACTGGCCCTTGGGACATTGACATGTCTAAGACAGACACTCATATGACTTACAGAGACTGTCCTTGGAGCAGACATGTAAACATCCTGTGATGGAAATCCTCCCTCGGCAGAAATAGTTGGTCAGAAGAAACCACAAACAGACTGGAACAATGAAATGCCATTTACTGAAATGCTGTGAGTTGGTGGTGTAGTTGAGATGCGCGGACTCTTGCACAGTTGTTGTTTTGAGTAATGTGAGGCTGTTGTTGGTGTTTGTGTGTGCTGACAGTTATTAGCACAGCACAGGTTAGAAGCTACAGATGTGGGGCCTCCCGAGTGGCGCAGCGGTCTAAGCCACTGCATCGCAGTGCTTGAGGTGTCACTACAAACCCGGGTTCAATCCCAGGCTGTGTCACAACCAGCATTGTCCAGGTTAGGGGAGGGTTTGGCCAGGGGGGCTATACTTGGCTCATCGTGTTCTAGCGACTCCTTGTGTGCGGGCCGGGCGCCTGCAGGCTGACTTCAGTTGTCAGTTGAAAGGTGTTTCCTCTGACACATTGGTGCAGCTGGCTTCCGGGTTAAGCTGGCCACTCAGTGAATGTGCTATAGCAGGGGCTCTGAGGAGTGTATAGCTGGGATAGTCCAGAGGGAGAGAGAGAGAGACTCTCCTAGGAGACCATAGAGACTTGCTTGACCACTCAGTGACATAGCTGACCGCTCTGTAGCTGGTACATCCTAAGGGAATGACGTCCCCGTTGGGACACCATATAGAGAGAGATCTGTGTCTGGTTTCACTCAAGGTGTTTTATGCAACCAGGTATTGTCCTAAGTTGACACTGTTAAGGGATCTGAGTAGTGTCTTAGACAGTATGTGTACAGTACATCATATACAGTATACACACACACACACACAGTCACCAATGCACTCTCCTGCAAGAGGGGAGGACACTCTTCGAATTGACATCTCCTTGACCACTCGACCACTTATCATTTTCCAGGTCAGGGAGGAAAGAGGACAGAGGAGAGAGGAGGACATACTTTTGCCCAAATTAGAAAAGGCCATGGTCCCCTGGAGGTTTTGTCTTGTTCCTGGTTTGTTCCCAGGATGTCGCCAAGGACAATTTTAGGATGATCTCGGAACATCTTTTTTTTTTTGACACAATTATTATTCAACATGTCCTCACCTGAGATTTGAAATCACAACCTCTTGGTTCACGACATTCAGAGCTTTCTGCTACACCACCATGTCTGTGTCAGTGACTGATTTCACCTGTATTACTACACTTTGCACTTCAAAGTCAATTTCAGTTCTGTTAAAAATACACTAAAGAAAAACTATTATATGTATGATAGTGATTCAGGAGTATCATTAAAACAGAATAATATGTCCCACCAATATTAGACGATTATTCATAAAACCCTCAAATTGCTGAGAGAGTAAATGAAATCATTGATGAGAGAATAGTCATATTAACTGAGAACTAAAATACAGTAAGCAGTGCAGATGGCACTCTTTTGCTAAGTGCAGAGATGTATTATAGGTCATTCATGTGTAGGGGACTTCTGAGAATGCTACAGTCTTTGTGGTGCAGCAGAACAAGCAGCGTACCTCAAATCCAGAGTTTGTGAATTAAATTTTGAATTTTGTATTTGTTTAAATGTATTTATAATATAAATGTATTTAAACAGGGAAATCCCATAAAGACCAAGACCAATGGAGCTCTGCACACAATCATACAAATTCACAATATTTACAATTCCAACGCAATAAAAACATACAATATTTACAAGTAATTTAAGAAAAGTAACTTACAAAACACGATCATGAAAAACAAACACATTTCTCATGTTTTAATGTTCCTAGAACATTCTCAGAACGTCAGTGGAATAACGTCTCTCCAAAACCTTTAAAGGGACCTAATGAGAACGTTGTCTAATGTCCTTCAGATGTCCCTTGCTTGCTGGGTCACATGCACGGATGTAGACATGCCTGTTGCAATGTTGTAGACTCAATATTCAGAGATTCATGCTGTATGGGATATAGGACTGACTGATGATTCCAACTTATGTGGAGATCATTTGTTTTAATAAGGATTTCCGATGTTATCTGCAACGCAATTATAGATATCATGAGTGGTATTTATTACATTTACAGTGTATTATCATCAAAGAACAGCCAGAGATTAAAAATAACTTGCCACGCTTAGCAAAACAATGTTTCAGTCAAACCCTTTCCAACACCTCAAACACAAAAACAAACACACACACATTGTCTAAGCAGAATCCATCCTCCTATATCCTTGCTCTTTTGTTGAGTGGATTTCTATTTGTCATCCCACCAAACAAACAGGTTTTGCCTGGCATAATCTAGTCAGATCATCCAGCGGATCACTCCAGTCATGTTAGCGTGGCGCAAGCATTAATCAGCCCAGCCGTATTAATGAGAGCGCGGCTAGCGCTAATTACCGCCATAGATTCTGAAGCAGCCCATTAAATATACAAATGACAGAGTTAAAGAGCCCAGCCTCTCCTGATTAATCTTTAAATGGAGAAAAACTAATGATGTCTGTAAAGTTTTCCCTCCACTTTGCCTCCGCGCAGCAATCAATCAAATTAATTAAGGAAAATAATTTGCTATCATTTACATTTCCTCCGCGTTACGATAGCAGAGTGTGTGTGGAGTCAGGAGAAATTATTCCTTTCTCCTTTTTTTTTTTTTTTTTCCTCGCCGTTTTTGATTTAGTTGATTTCAGTGGGGCAAAAACCTCTGGATTTGACTGGTAACAAAACAGATCCCAATCTGAAAACAGATTTATTAATTTTCATACAAAAGAGATATGCCCAGTTTTTTAGATGTATAAAAAAACATCTCTAAATGGATGAATCCAGTATGGAAACATGCACTCAGAGTTATTCATCTCTCAGGCATTGATTTCATTGATTTCATGGTGAAAAAGCTTCCTTGATTGGAGCCCAGATTTAGCATAAAGCACATTGACCTCTCAAAGACAAGTGGCATACATCCACTCGACTCCGTATTCCCTGAAAACGCAAGCATACATCAACTAAATGAACAAATTATGGAAACATGAACGTTATCACGAAAATCACATTATTAATATTCTAAAATATATTCTAAAATAGTGCATTATGTTGTTGTGGAGAGAAGATGATGAGTGATTTGAGACAGAAAGCCCATCAGGCTGCAGTAAAGCATTGATGAGTTCCACCGTCTGATCAATCTGCCGTACAGACGGTGCATTTTTAATCTGGTTTATCTCTGATTTGTTTGGTGTTGCGTGCGCCTCCGCAGATATAATTGGATGTAGGGGACGAGGTTAATATTGATTGTGTAAAGGTATGGTTATGGCGAAAACACGTAATGATAGTGAATACATCCGGTTTATGCCAATGACGAGATCCATTACCCTCTATATATCTATGTCTAAAGTATTTTATCATAGCCAGTAAAAACGCTTAAGCCTATATTCAATCGGTTTTAAGACAGCCATTCCACACACCTTGTCAGGACATAGAGAAGCAGTTCTCAATACTATTTCAATGTCCCTCTGCTCTCCAGTCTATAGCAACATGGTGGTAATTATTTATGAGTGTCCATCTTTACTGAAATACGTACACATTACTGAATACCCTGAGAGCATGGAGTCTATACCGTAGCTGTGTGGAGAAGCACCCCCAAACAGAGCTAATCTGGGAGTGTGTGAAGTGATTGTTCTGGTTTGTGCCTCTGCCTTCTTCATTAGGAAGGGTGTGTGTGCGTGTGTGCGCGTGTGTGTGTATGCACTTGTGTGTGCGCATGTGTGTGTATGCACTTGTGTGTGTATATACATTTGTGTGCGAGTGCTTGGCGGGCTTGTGTGTGTTTGCGCACGTGTGTATGCTCACTTATGTGTGTGTGTATGTAATGGTGTGGGGCCCAAGGACGATCCTCCTTCTCTGACTGCAGCCATTGATCAATTAGCGGCAGCAAGACTGAAGCCTGGGCCTGATTTATAAAGATTTATCCTGCGTCATTATTTAAGGAGAAAAGGGGAAATAGCTGCTAGATGGTAATAGAGTTAAAGGGCAGATGGCCGTGCGTCTCCACACCAGGCAAGGGCAGCCGGGTCTACCATTAGTTTACTTTACTTTACTATCATATCATATGTAGGTTGGTGATGTCCTACACTGCAGAGGGAGTAGGGAGTAATTGGTGGTCTATTCATACAAATACAGACAGATTTCTCAGGTACACTGTTTAAAGCTTGGAGGAGAGTAAGATGGTGAACGCGAGCTACAATATTGAGCTACAATATTGAGCACTGTGCTGGAGACACACACACATAAACACACACAGTCTGCTAGGGCGATACATCACGGAGATGCCAAAGTAAGAGGTGGATAATGTAACTTTACTCATATATCGATATAAAAAAGGGATTTGTAAACAACATATTACAAATCCCTTTCCTCAAAATCAAAACAAGGAAGAGAAAACACGTTAATAATCCTCAATGAAAGCTTTCCATTACTTCACCCTGTAGGGGCGAACCGGATGCTTAGGAAGCGATACCATTTGATTAGCATTAGGGCCAATTAAAACATATATAATATAATTTAAACAAATGGCCGACTGGGGATGTTTTGGTTGTGTTTGCAGATGAAGCAGAACATGTTTTGATTTGGAGCTCAGTTCTCCAATTATGTGAGTAAACAGTGGTGTAATTGTCCTCTGTCTCAGAGTGGATGTCATTTACTTAGCTGAGACTCTACCACAGAGACACTGTTACAGTCTGAACACATAGAGAGAAACAACAAACAAATGATAAGCTACAGTGCGCTCCAAACGTATTGAAATGATACAACGACTATGAGGTTAAATTGCAGACTGTCAGCTTTAATGTAAAAAAATTTATCCATATCGGGTGAACCGTTTCGAAATTACACCACTTTTTGTACATAGTCACCCTATTTTAGGGGACCAAATGTATTTGGACAAATTCACTTATACAGTGAGGGATAAAAGTATTTGATCCCCTGCTGATTTTGTACGTTTGCCCACTAATTTTAATGGTAGGTTTATTTGAACAGTGAGAGACAGAATAAAAACAACAAAAATCCAGAAAAACGCATGTCAAAAATGTTATAAATTGATTTGCATTTTAATGAGGGAAATAAGTATTTGACCCCCTCTCAATCAGAAAGATTTCTGGCTCCCAGGTGTCTTTTATACAGGTAACGAGCTGAGATTAGGAGCACACTCTTAAAGGGAGTGCTCCTAATCTCAGCTTGTTACCTGTATTAAAGACACCTGTCCACAGAAGCAATCAATCAATCAGATTCCAAACTCTCCGCCAAGACCAAAGAGCTCTCCAAGGATGTCAGGGACAAGATTGTAGACCTACACAAGGCTGGAATGGGCTACAAGACCATCGCCAAGCAGCTTGGTGAGAAGGTGACAACAGTTGGTGCGATTATTCGCAAATGGAAGAAACACAAAATAACTGTCAATCTCCCTCAGCCTGGGGCTCCATGCAAGATCTCACCTCGTGGAGTTGCAATGATCATGAGAATGGTGAGGAATCAGCCCAGAGGATCTTGTCAATGATCTCAAGGCAGCTGGGACCATAGTCACCAAGAAAACAATTGGTAACACACTACGCCGTGAAGGACTGAAATCCTGCAGCGCCCGCAAGATCCCCCTGCTCAAGAAAGCTCTGAATGATTCAGAGGAGAACTGGGTGAAAGTGTTGTGGTCAGATGAGACCAAAATCGAGCTCTTTGGCATCAACTCAGCTCGCCGTGTTTGGAGGAGGAGGAATGCTGCATTTGACCCCAAGAACACCATCCCCACCGTCAAACATGGAGGTGGAAACATTATGCTTTGGGGGTGTTTTTCTGCTAAGGGGACAGGACAACTTCACCGCATCAAAGGGACGATGGATGGGGCCATGTACCGTCAAATCTTGGGTGAGAACCTCCTTCCCTCAGCCAGGGCATTGAAAATGGGTCGTGGATGGGTATTCCAGCATGATAATGACCCAAAACACACGGCCAAGGCAACAAAGGAGTGGCTCAAGAAGAAGCACATTAAGGTCCTGGAGTGGCCTAGCCAGTCTCCAGACCTTAATCCCATAGAAAATATGTGGAGGGAGCTGAAGGTTCGAGTTGCCAAACGTCAGCCTCGAAACCTTAATGACTTGGAGAAGATCTGCAAAGAGGAGTGGGACAAAATCCCTCCTGAGATGTGTGCAAACATGGTGGCCAACTACAAGAAATGTCTGACCTCTGTGATTGTGTCAAGCCCTGACTCAGGGGATTCTTATATGTTGAGTCAGGGTGGGAATATTCTATGTTGTGTTTTCTATGTTGATATCTAGTATGTGTAGATCTATGTTGGCCGGTGGGGTTCCCAATCAGAGGCAGCTATCGCTCGTTGTCTCTGATTGGGGATCATACTTAGGCAGCCTATTGGCACTCGTTAGTTGTGGGATCTTGTTCCGTGAGTAGGCTTGTTTTGTGTATAGCCTTAGGACTTCACGTTTCGTTTGGTTTATGTTTATCGGTGAAATAAACATGTACGCATTTCACGCTGCGCCTTGGTCTGACCCATCCTTAAACGAACGTGACAGATTGCCAACAAGAGTTTTGCCACCAAGTACTAAGTCATGTTTTGCATGTTGTGCCCAATATAAATTAATGGTAAATAATCTATTGTGTTATTTTGGAGTCACTTTTATTGTAAATAAGAATAGAATATGTTTCTAAGCACTTCTATGAATATGACTGCTATCATGATTACGGATAATCCTGAATGAATCGTGAACAAATATCATACCCCCCCCAAAATGCTATTTATTTATTTAGAAACATATTCTATTCTTATTTACAATAAAAGTGACTCCAAAATCGTTTCACCCAATATTGATGAAAATACCCTCAAATTAAAGCTGACAGTCAGCACTTTAACCTCATAGTCATTGTATCATTTCAAATCCAACTGTGTGTGTGCTTATATTTGTCCTATTACATGTACATGTGTGTATTAATATGCATGTGTGAATTGGAAATGTGTTTTTTGCACATCCCAACTTTACCTGAGACACCCTCGTCGAGTGGGGTCACAGCCAGGGTCTGCTGTTATTGACGGTGACCCTGGAGCAATTAGGGATAAGTGCCTTGCTCAAGGGCACATCGTCAGATGTTTCACTTTGTCGGCTCGTGGATTCAAACTAGCAACCTTTCGGTTACTGGCCCAACGCTCAACCACTAGGCTACCTGCCACCCATACTTGCCACCTGTGTGTGTGTGTATATGTCTGTGAGTGTGTATTGCCACGTACCTGTGAAGTCACTGTTGACAGATAGCATGTCGCTGGTAGTAACCGTTGCCCAGGAACCTGGTCGCGGGGGTCAGAGAGAAAGAGGTCGTTCTCTCCACCTGGTGAAGTTCAGGTTCAGAGGATAAAATAGAAGTTAGTTGTTCACTAAACAGACTCTTATACAGACACTAAACACACTCAATTAAAACATTATAGATAAATAGACAAGATACAAAGTCCAAGTATTACAATAAATATGTACAAACAAAGTTTATCTGTATTCAGTTATCATGTTATTAGACAGACAGACAGACAGACAGACAGACAGACAGACAGACAGACAGACAGACAGACAGACAGACAGACAGACAGACAGACAGAGACCTAGTAGAGGGGTGGGGGTCCGTGGGGCTGAGAGGAGGAGGGGGTCCCAGTTCACCTGGCCTCAACCTGGGAGGAGAGAGACCTGCTGGAGAGGAGGGAGACAGAGAGAGGGAAG
The DNA here is from genome assembly GCF_020615455.1 of Coregonus clupeaformis. Taxonomy (NCBI): domain Eukaryota; kingdom Metazoa; phylum Chordata; class Actinopteri; order Salmoniformes; family Salmonidae; genus Coregonus; species Coregonus clupeaformis. The sequence goes on from NC_059220.1 coordinate 33,281,040, forward strand.
AGAGAGAGAGAAGGCAGAGAAAGAGAGAGGAGAGAGAAATATTAAATGGAGAACAAGAAATGCAACTACCTTGTACAAATCCTCCAACAAGAGGAGGGTACATGTATGCTTTTTTGTCATGTTATGAGTTTCAGCTGTAGATCTATGCAGAGCTGAATTTTTTTTAACTGGTTTGAATATTGTTCAGCTGTCTGTTATCCATTTCAGTGGGCCTTATTAGTCTGATAATAAAATAGATGAAACGAATAAACAAGTGCTGGAAATGGAGGGATATAAAATATATCTATGTATTAGGAGTCATGCCAACACCATGAGTGTGCTGTGGTAATGGTCCCACGTATGGGCTAGAGGAGTAAATTACCCAGGAGTGACACCTACACACACACACACACACACACACACACACACACACACACACACACACACACACACACACACACACACACACACACACACACACACACACACACACACAGGGCCTAATAAAGCTAAGAAATGAAAGTTGGACGTCTTGTCTTCCCAGTCCAGGCATCATAAATTACAGGCAATCAATAACCATAGAGTCTACATAATGGAAAGTCTGATATAATGAAAAAATTATTCCCTCTTAATAGGATTTGTGTGAAGTCTCAGCGGAGCGTTTATCTTTTATTTTACCCGTTATTTCTTGATTCAGAACATACGCTTCAGAGATGCGGTGGTGATATGTAATGTGTGTTTGGTTTACTATAGAATCTGTGTGTAGGACAGTGGCTCCAGAGTTTGGTTCAGTGGCTGGTTGCATTAAAACGTATGTGATTTCCCCCTTCACTTTAATGCTCAAATTGACTGGGAAAGGAGAATGAAAATGGTCTGATTCAGGCAATCCATAGATATAGACATACAATATATAGATATACAGCCAACAAAATGTCCCTGGAATGATCTTCTGTAGTAGCCAAAAGGGTTTCCCTGATTTAATCTCTGTGATTTGTGTGTGTGTGTGTGTCCAACATGAGAGCTCAGCACCTAATTGATGTGATGCTAATATGCTGTCATGCATTGTATTTAGTGGTCATTGACTGTATGTGTGTGTGTGTGAGTGACTACTCTGCGATGCTAATATGCTGTCATGTATTTACTGCTAGGCTGCCACATCAGGGTTGATAAAAGCCACTTGGTCTCTCCTCCCTTCCCCTCCTTTCCTCCCCTCTCTTCTCCCTCTCCACTCGATGACGCTCCGACAACAAGGTTAACAGTCCAACACTAAGGTTAATATTGCCTTCAACATGTTAATGAAGCAGCTAAATCACAGCAGAGATCCCAGGGCAGGCACACACACACACACACTCCTGGGGAACAATTATCATGCCTGGTGGAGTGTTTTGTGTTTTTACACTAGCTAACATCCTTTATGGGCCCTACGGGTCATCCCTGGTCTAAATGCATTCTAATACCGTGGTAATACCCTTCTCTGGAGTAGCACAATTATTGATTTATGCATAATTATCCCATGCTTCTTGAGGAGAGAAATATGCACGGCAGGGTTTACATCAACGTGTGTGTGTGCGTTAGTTTGTGTGTATGTGTGAATCTGTGTGTGTGTAGGGGCTGGCTAAGCTTGTAGAGCAAGTCTTTATGGATGTAGGGTACATAAAACATTACCATCAGCGACTGATTAGCTGTTCACATTCCAACCTGATCAATACTATGAGGTAAGACTGGCTGGCGGAGTGCTGTAGGCTTTACACACACACACACACACACACACACACGCATAGTACACACACACACACACACGCATAGTACACACACACACGCATTGTACACACACACATAGTACACACACACAGACACATAATACACACACACACAGACACATAATACACACACATACGCATTGTACACACACACACACACACACACACACACACACACACACACATAGTACACACATGCACATACAGACACACACACATGCATCTTTCTTCCGCCTTAATTTACTGCATAAAATACAGGCTTATTTTCTACGATTTACAGTTACTTAAGGAACATTTAATCTGGTGAAAGTTCTTTAATAAACATGCATAAGATTTATTTTTATTTTTACTTTCAATCTCAATTATGTACCAAAAGCACTTGATATGAGGGAGCCACAGAAAGTTGGAGAGTGGGAGCAAAGAAGAGATGAAGCGAGAGAGCGACGGAAGAAAACGAGGGATGCTCACTCCTCTCGTCCTCCATCTGCCTGCCTATCCCAGAGTGCTTTGGGAGATGCTGAATTCATTTTCTTATCCATAACCATTTAGGCCGCAATTTCAGGCTCAGCTATTTACTGTTTACACATTAACACACACACACACACACACACAGACCTCCACCCCCAGCCCCATTCACTCCCTCTCTAAGACCAACTGCGTTCATTTCCTGTGCGCATGTGTATTTAGAGAATGTAATATAATTTGAGTGAGATAAAAGCGTCTAAGCAGATGCCGTTTCCTCCCTCTGAACAGATGGTTATTCTGTCTAATGGTGCGTCGGGGTAATAGTGATGTGGATTGGGTGTCTAAATTGTCGGAAAAGCCAGGGTAAAGGATGGATAAATGGCTGCCATCAACATTAAGGTCTGGCGCAAGACAAGCACATCATGGAAAATGGCACACACAGTCTTGGATGCTCCTAACCAACAGGTTGGGTTCGTTTGTCTGTGCGTTATAGTTATTGTGTGTGTGTGTGTGTGTGTGTGTGTGTGTGTGTGTGTGTGTGTGTGTGTGTGTGTGTGTGTGTGTGTGTGCTTGCGGAAAGCCACTATCCACTATTCAGGCCAAGTTTAGATCAGGCGATTAGTGTAGAACTATTTAACAACAACTAAGGCTGTTGAACAATAAACATAAACATGTTAATTCCTAAACTGACTGAGTAATATGGGGTGACTATACAGTTTAAAACACGTGCAATAATGGAAGCAAAGAAATGCCACAGAATCTAGATTTCTAGATTTAAAAGCATTGGAATCTTTCAAAAGATGTCGATGCTAACATTTTTCAAGACCACAGAGAATTCAAAACGTTGGAATATACCATCCAAACGCCAATAACTTGATATTTATTAATAGATTAAAACAGGCCATATCTCAGCACGTGAGAGAAACACATCCTGTATTCACACATTTCAGATGTTAGAGAGGTAAACAAAACAAACACAAACAAACAAACGGAAGACAAACATCAAATGGTGAACATGTGTGAGCATATGGATGAACGTGTATGCGGGTCGTGTGTCAGCCCAGCCATATTGGGCTGACCATATGTTTGCGCTGCGCGGCGGCACCGCAGAGTGATTCACACCCATCAAAAACTGCGTGTGTGTGTGCCCATCACACAGAGCTGACCAATTAGAGCTTGTCCCAGTCCCAGTGATTTGTGTCTCAGTTATTAAAGGCAACTAATTCATCCTACTTCCATATTGGTTATAAATCTACGGGAGAGGCCAGTGTGTGTGTGTGACAGAGTGCGTGTGTGTGTGTGTGACAGAGTGTGTGTCTGTGTGTGTGTGACAGAGTGTGTGTGTGTGTCTGTGTCTGTGTGTGCATGGTGTGTGTGTTTCATGGTCAGCAGGGAGTGTGCGCTATGGCACGTTTTTTTCCTTGTAATTAACAGTGAATTGTTTTTACTGCCGTGCACAATGAACCCCCCGTTACACCATTATGGACTCTTCATTAATATGAGTATGTAAATTACCTTCTATTCTACACCTCTATAACTGGGACAATAAGTACATATGGCTTGGTTTAACCAGCAACACTCATGTTCAACAGCTTCACATATAGAGACACTGTATGGGAGTAGTTGCAGTATTGCTGGAGTATACTGGAGTATTTCTGAGTAGTGTGGTATAAATAAATCATTATAGTGTTACGATGATGTCAGAGTTATCGTTGAGTAGTGTTCAAGTCTGAGTGTGTGTATCAGTGTGTGTGCGTGTGTCACAGTAAAGTTGTATCTGCTGTAAGCTTCCAGACCCTCTGCTACAGACACACACTCTGATGGACTGGCTACGTACAGCACCTAAGACAAGAGACACTGAGAAACACAACACGCAGAGGGTAACAGTGAAGATATAGGAGCAGTAGGCCTGTGTGGCTCAGTTGGTAGAGAATGGGGGTTGTGGGTTTGATTCCTGCTGGGGACAGCCAACCGAAAAGGTATACACACTACCGTAAGTCGTTTTGGATAAATATGTCGGCTAAATGGCATTTACGTAACCTTGCTTCAAACCTGTTAGCTCCCCTAGCAAATGCCTAGGCTTTAGCTCCAAGGGCTAACACAATCTTGTAGCACCTGCACACACTGAGAGAACAAGGCGATATGTAATGAGGGGACAGTAGGATAGACGTTAAAAGAGGACAGAGAGAGAGCAGAGGGGTCGACCTCCCTAGGGGGACAGCTGACTAGACATATTTCTATTAAAACACCATATTAGTGATACCAATCCTCCTGAAAACTAGCCGACGCCTACACACACTTATCCCCATAATGAATAGCTAGATAAAGAAAGCTCATTAAGAGCAGGTATTGTAGAGGAGCAGCAACGCTCGTTAGACAGCCAGAGGGAGTCAGAGGTGATACGCTGACACAGGGCAAAGCATGATGGGATTAGCGGTGTAGGTGGTGTGACATCATAACCTTTAGACACTCTCTACCTGGGAAGGGATAGATATGCTTGAGCTGATAAGCACGCTCCTATCTGTGCAATGATGTCTGTTTTTTACTACAGTGAAAGAGTAATTGTGTTTGGAAAGGACTAGCTATTTTTCCAAAAAGCTGTAGGGACGAGGAATTTCCGTCAATCTGTGAAATAAGGGTACCTATGTAATGACAGACTGGTCTTCAGTGTACCTACAGTATGTGATTTGTGTGATGTGTGATGTGTGTGTGTGTGTGTGTGTGTGTGTGTGTGTGTACGTGCATGCTTGCATGCATTCATACATGTCTGTGTTACCTGTGTGATAACAGGTCGTGCGTAGGGGTTGGAGCTCTGCTCTGTGACCAGGTTGACCCTGGATTCATTGACCTCTCCTCTGGCTTCCCGAACCCGTGCTGACTTCCTTTAGGGACGAGGACGACACAGCCGACACCTCTGGAGGAGCCACAAACTCTGGAGCTGTGGAACACACACACACAGGCACACACGGACACACATAAACACACACAAGTAAGCATGCACGCATGTATATGCACACACAGAGCGAGAGAGAGATAAATTACTTCCAATCACAACTTTTTTCCTCTTTTACCATAAAAGACAACATTGTATTGAACAAGCCCTATTTCCATAAATGGTCGCTATGTTGGTGACTGCGTCAGTGAAACAGCTGTAGAGGGTTTTAATGAACAAGCTGGTTGACAGGTAAAACTGTAAAATAAAGTAAAACCGGGTGGATGTTGTCAAATAGCAACACAGCCAGGAGGAAAACACTACAATGTTTTTCACACCATGTCAACCTGACACAGCTACGTTGACAGAAACACAGAGAGAGAGGGGGGATAGAGGTAGAGAGAGAGAGAGTGAGAGAGAGAGAGAGAGAGAGAGAGAGAGAGAGAGAGAGAGAGAGAGAGAGAGAGAGAGAGAGAGGGGGAGAAAGAGAGAGAGAGATTGAAAGACTCAGTTTTAAGTATGTGAAAGACAGATTCTCCCTTTCCAATTTCAGCGAGAAGAAATGAGAAAGAGAGCTTGTTACTCCCTGTACATAATCCACTCCAAACACAAGCTGCAAAATACCATCCTAAGCATGTTTGATGCAAATGTAGAGCAGTGTTTGTGTTTGTGATGGAGCTGTCAACCGTGCTCAGGTGTACTGGCTTAATAAGCCCCAGTCAGAACTCACACAGTCCTCTGACTGAAAGCACAGTACAGTATAGTACAGTATAGCAGGGATATTCAATCTGGGATTCCGCGGCCCCCTAGGGTTCTGCTTAGGTACTGCTGGGGGTCCACGAAAATATAAAAAAGTAAATGAATATCGCTAGCAACAACAGAATAAATCAATTAAAACCTACAGTAGAAAAGAAGAGAGTTGGGCCTCCCGAGTGGCACAGTGGTCTAAGGCACTGCATCGTAGTGTGTGAGTCGTTACTACAGACCCGGGTTAGTTCCCAGCCTGTGTCACGACCGGGAGTCCCATAGGGTGGCGTACAATTGGCCCGGTGTTGGGGAGTTGCAGCGATGAGACAAGATTGAAATACCAGAAAATAAGAGAATGTCTTCTTTGTAATTATGTCAACTTTATTTCTCAACTCCTAATATTGAGCAAATTACACTCTTTGGAGCTAATTATACTCACTGGAGTATCTGACATCGAAAAAGAAACCGCTAATACAGGTTGCGGCAAGTCCCGCTGGCTGCTGGTAAGCTTTCTTGACTTGGACATACATTTTTGCCAACACATGGTTAACCTTTGTTTAACCAGCTTAATAGTTGTTATTAGCAAAAATGTGTTTGGAGTTACCATGAAATTAGTCCCTTTTGGGTAGTGTAACTCGGTGAATAAAACCTTGTTTTAGTACACCTAATAATATTCTGTCATGAAGAGCACATGTTCAACTTAAAATAAATACTATATTAAGTGCCTATTAAGTGCCAAATAAAGTAACAGGGTTGACCGTAACAGGGTTGACGAATTAATCTTAAATCAGCCATGAATCCTCTTGTGAACGGGGCAATGGAAGTTTATTGTGTGTAACAGGAAGGGGCAATTGAATGCAAGCTTCACAAAAAAAATGAAATTGTTCAAACAATTCTATCCTGTCTATGTATGGGTAACAGGGTTGACGTGTATGCTCGACCCACTCAGTTTTCCACCACAAAACATCAGAAACTGGCAAAAAAGTGTAAAACCAGCTTCCTTGCTTTTACGCTATGATTTGACTATTAGATGTTCAATGTTTCTTTTACAATACAAAAAAAGGAATGGTTTCACCATCTTAAAATGAGAGTTCAGTTTACGTAACAGGGTTGACCTTAAAATGAGGGAGATAATCTAAAAGTAATACCACGTAATAATACAAATAATAATAAATACACAAATTAGTAATGATAACTTATACACAGGGTACCAGTACCAAATCTATATGCAGGGGTACAAGGTATTTAAGGTAGATATGTACATATAACTAGGAATAAAGTGACTAGGCAACAGGACAAATAATAAACAGTTTACCATGCGGTAGCAGAGAGAACAGTCTATGACTTGGGTGGCTGGAGTTTAGGGCCTTCCTCTGACACCACCTGGTATAGAGGTCCTGGATGGCAGGGAGCTCAGCACCAGTGATGTACTAGGCCGTACACACTACCTTCTGTAGCGCCTTGCGGTCAGATGCCATGAAGTTGCCATACCAAGTGGTGATGCAGCCAGTCAAGATGCTCTCAATGGTGCAGCTGTAGAACTTTTTGAGGATCTGAGGGCCCGTGCCAAATATTTTCGTGCCCTCTTCATGACTGTGTTGGTGTGTGTGGACCATGATAGATCCTTAGTGATGTAGACACAGAGGAACTTGAAGCTCTCGACCAACCCCGTCGATATGAATGGGGGCGTGCTCGGCCCTCCGTAGTCCGTGATCAGCTCTTTTGTCTTGCTGACGTTGAGGGAGAGGTTGTTGTACTGGCACAACACTGCCAGGTCTCTGACCTCCTCCCTATAGGCTGTCTCATCGTCGTCGGTGATCAAGCCTACTACCGTTGTGTCGTCAGCAAACTTAATGATGGTGTTGGAGTCATGCAGTCAGTCGTGGGTGAACAGGAAGTACTGGTAGGGACTAAGCACACACCTCTGTGTTGAGGGTCAGCATGGCGGATGTGTTGTTGCCTACCCTCACCACTTGGGGGCAGCCCGTCAGGAAGTCCAGGATCCAGTTGCAGAGGTATGTGTTCAGTCCCAGGGTCCTTAGCTTAGTGATGTGCTTGGAGGGCACTATGGTGTTGAACGCTGAGCTGTAGTCAATAAACAGCATTCTCACATAGGTGTTCCTCTTGTCCAGATGGGGGAGGGCAATGTGGAGTGCAATAGATCTGTGGATCTGTTGGGGCGGTATGCGAATTGGAGTGGGTCCAGGGTGTCTGGGATGATGGTGTTAATGTGAGCCATGACCAGCCTTTCAAAAAATGTCATGGCTACAGATGTGAGTGCTACAGGGTGATAGTCATTTAGACAGATTAACTGGGCATTCTTGGGCACAGGAACTATGGTGGTCTTGTCACGGATTCCTTCGAGACTGCCTCCTCTCTTGTTCGGGCAGGCTTCGGCGTTCATCGTCACCATCCTTCTAGCCACTGCACCTCCTCTGTTCATCATTCCATTTGTTTTGTCTTGTTTTCACACACACCTGGTACATATCCCCTCATCAGTACCTGTATAAGTATTCTCTCTGCTTCCCCATGTCTTTGTGTGTGATTGTTCTTTGTGGAGGTATCACATGCTCAGTTGAGCATTTTTGTTATTTTTATCGCCGGGATATATTTACCTGTGTATGTTTGGTTCCCAGTACGCATTTAAGTCGCACTGGGATCGTGTTTACGCATATTCCTTCTCCTGACTCATTCCATCCCATCGCTACAGGTCTGCTTGAACCATATAGGTTTTACAGACTGGGTCATGGAGAAGTTGAAAATGTAATTGAAGACACTTGCCAGTTTGTTAGCGGATGCTCTGAGTACGCTTCCTGGTTTTCCGTTTGGAGCCAGTAAAACGGCAGCTATCCATTGCAGCGCCATGAAATGAGTCACTAATCACATGAAATAAATTATAGTCTTCAGAAATGACTTTGTAAAAGCAACTAAATACAGTAACTAGGGCTTTACAATAATGGTGAGAACTTGAAGAAATGTTGGGGTTAAGTGGGTCAAAATCTTCCTAGAAGTCACAGATGTCAAAATGGTAAATTTTGGCACTTTTTTCATATTAAACGTCAAATTTATAGAATTTTACATGTGGTCTATATTAAAGGGCACTTCATTTTATATAACAGGCTTTTAAAATTCAATAAAAAAGATTGGTGAGCAATTTCTACTTAAAATATCAAAGGGATGCAAAAGGGACTCATTTTGTGGAGTCAGTTAGCTTTCTAGCTAATAGGCTATGTTAGGGTTTACACTTCCTCTTCCAATTATAATGTGGGGAGGTCAAAATAATGAAAAACGATGTACCAAATCTATTCATTTTAAAATGTTGATTACTTCTCCGTGCCATTATCATTAATCTGATGATAAGATGTGTTGTACAACACATATGATGGGGGGCCCTAGGTCACCGGTTTGCCTGGGAGGTGGTCCCTGGGCAAGAAAAGGTTGAAGACCCCTGCGGTATAGTACAGTACAGACCAGCCTCACTCCGCACACCTCTCCTGTTATTGCACACGTATCTTTCCCATCTCTCTTCTTGTCTCTCCTTCCTCTCTCCTATATGTCTTTTTTCATCATATATCTCTGAGGCCACCTACTGTAGCATAGCTGTTAGGTGTGTAATGCAATTCACGCTAGCAAGCAGGGAAGCGTGCACACACACATGCATGCACGCATGTTTGCGCGCACACACAAACACACACACAGGGTGTGTAATGTGATTCATGGCATTTACACCGTCAGACAGAGGGCTGTGAGTATTGTTTGGGGGCACGGTCTAGTTCTAATGAGCCATCTCTTTGGAATTATAATGCTTTATTAAGAACCTCCTCCTTCCTCTCTCTTTTTCTCTCCCCTTCTCTCCTCTCTTCCTCTCCTCCCCCTCTCCCACAACCATTATTCCTCCTGTTAGTCACAGAACTAACTACACAACCAGAGGCCTCAAGAAACTGAGGAGCTCTCGCTCTCTTTATCTCTAATTGAGTGTGGTGTGTGTATTTGTGTGTGTGTGCGTGTGTGTGTGTGTGTGTGTAACTGACCTCCCTACTGTGTCCGAGCTGTAGTCCAGTCTGACATCACACTGCCGGCCATGTTGACGGTCAGAACTAGCAGCTGATAGGTAGAGAAGGCCTGCAGGACCGTTACCATGGCGCTGCTCTGGGGTGGGGGCAGAGCATCCTCATTGGCTGAGCCAGACAGGAGGCGTGGGTCCAAGCAACCAGTGCTCACAAACACCCTCCACTCAGGGTCAGGGCTTGTGGTGTTCTCCAATTCCATTGGCCCTCGTATGAAGAGCTCATACCTTATGATTACACATATGGAGGCAGACACAAATAACTAATTGTCAACATATTCAATAGTATATTATTCAGTTCCATCGACTGCCTCTCAAATAATGTCAAAACCTCACAGCTCTACAGCCAATACAGAAACAGTGTGGATGAACACAGCACAGTGCATTCTCATAACCCATTCTAATACTGTATCGCAGAGCCAGTACAATAAGTCTCTTCAGTTAATTTCCATCCACATGAGAGTCACACCTCATCATCACATCCACATTGCTCATTAGTGTTACTAAGGCAGTGAATTCATATAGAGGGTTGAGCTGAGGACAGGCAGCCATCACAGCACAACAGAAACATGAATACCTCTATTCTCTCTGTAACATTCCCCCATGCTCACTGTGACACTACCACTTCAAAGAGTATATAGTATTCCCCCACTGTGGGGTTTGTCTTGCTTCAACACAGCCAGTTGAATATAGTTGTGGTTACATTAATAGGCATGGCTGCCTTTGGAATAACGACTAAAAACAGAATATGAGAAAGGATTTGAATGGTAATGTCTTGTAGAGTACATGTGTACTTAATGTGCCTCAGGGAGAGATGTAATTTAATGCAGTAAATTAAATCATGACTGAGAAAGCATTGTGTGTGTGACACTCTGGCTCCATGGACTTTGATATTTGAGCCAGGGTTGTTCACTTTCATTTGTTTGGGTGGATTTCATTTGGTGGTGTTGGGGATGGGTGAGTTTCATTTTGTTTGTGTCTATGGTGATTGGTCTATGACTCCCAATCGGAGGTAACGAGTGTCAGCTGTCGGCTCGTTATCTCTGATTGGGAGCCATATATATTCTGTGTGTTTTCTCCTTTGTTTTGTGGGTTATTGTTTCCGTGTTCCTGTTTAGTCTATGTACTGTTGGACTTCACGTTTCGTCATTTTGTTTTGTAGTTACGCGCTTTGATTATTAAAGTCATCATGTTCACTCGCAACGCTGCGCATTGGTCTCCTCCTTCAGACGATCGTGACAGAATAACCCACCACAAGAGGACCAAGCGGCGTAACAAGCGGCAACAGGACCTACCTACACAGGATGTATGGACGCCTCCAAAAGATTCATGGACATGGGAGGAGATACGGGCTGGAAAGGGTCCTTGGGCACAACCGGAGGAATATCACCGCCCTCGTGAAGAGCTGGAGGCAGCTGCAGCCGAGAGGAGGTGGTATGAGGAGGAATATCACCGCCCTCGTGAAGAGCTGGAGGCAGCTGCAGCCGAGAGGAGGTGGTATGAAGAGGAAGCGCGGAGTCGAGGCTGGAAGCCCGTGGTTACTCCCCAAAAAATTTTTTGGGGGGGCACATGGCTTAGGGCGCCTGGGCAGCAGGAGGCTGCCACAGGGAGAGCTGGAGAGAAGGCTATCGGATTACGGGAGCCATTGGCGAGTAGAGGAGGGAAGTTGTTGTGGCACGGCATGAGAGACTGAAGTGTGTTACCAGTCCGGTCCGGCCCGTTCCTGATCCCCAGTTAAGGCCAGTGGTGTGTGTTCCCGGTACGGACCGGCCTGTTCCTGCTCCAAGCACGTATCCTACGGGGTGCGTCACCAGCCCAGCCCGGCCTGTTCCTTCAGAGCCGTCCGCCAGACCGGAGCCGCTAGAGCCTTCCGCCAGACAGAATCATACACCTGCTATGGAATCAGCAGGAGCCGACGCAGCCTATGCTGGACTGGAGGCTCGGGTTCGTGACGGGCAGGAGCGGCTCATGCGGATGGGAGCCGCCCTGCTGGAGGTGATGACTGCAATCCGAGGCTGGGGTCCGCCTCCACCGCTAGCCGCCCAGCCAGCACCATCAGCCAGCCATGAGCAGCCAGACCCGTCAGCCAGCCATGAGCAGCCAGATCCGTCAGCCAGCCACGAGCAGCCAGATCCGTCAACCAGCCACGAGCAGCCAGATCCGTCAGCCAGCCACGAGCAGCCAGATCCGTCAGCCAGCCATGAGCAGCCAGATCCGTCAGCCAGCCATGAGCAGCCAGATCCGTCAGCCAGCCACGAGCAGCCAGATCCGTCAGCCAGCCACGAGCAGCCAGATCCGTCAGCCAGCCACGAGCAGCCAGACCCGTCAGCCAGCCATGAGCAGCCAGATCCGTTAGCCAGCCATGAGCCGTCCAGCCAGGATCCGCCAGAGCCGTCCAGCCAGGATCCGCCAGAGCCGTCCAGCCAGGATCCGCCAGAGCCAGCCAGCCGGGATCCGCCAGAGCCGTCCAGCCGGGGATCCGCCAGAGCCGTCCAGCCGGGATCCGCCAGAGCCGTCCAGCCGGGATCCGCCAGAGCCGTCCCAGCCGGGATCCGCCAGAGCCGTCCAGCCGGGATCCGCCAGAGCCGTCCAGCCGGGATCCGCCAGAGCCGTCCAGCCGGGATCCGCCAGAGCCGTCCAGCCGGGATCCGCCAGACCCGTCCAGCCGGGATCCGCCAGAGCCGTCCAGCCGGGACCCGCCAGAGCCGTCCAGCCGGGACCGCCAGTGCCGTCCAGCCGGGACCCGCCAGAGCCGTCCAGCCGGGATCCGCCAGAGCCGTCCAGCCGGGATCCGCCAGAGCCGTCCAGCCGGGATCCGCCAGAGCCGTCCAGCCGGGATCCGCCAGAGCCGTCCAGCCGGGATCCGCCAGAGCCGTCCAGCCGGGATCCGCCAGAGCCGTCCAGCCGGGATCCGCCAGAGCCGTCCAGCCGGGATCCGCCAGAGCCGTCCAGCCGGGATCCGCCAGAGCCGTCCAGCCGGGATCCGCCAGAGCCGTCCCAGCCGGGACCCGCCAGAGCCGTCCAGCCGGGATCCGCCAGAGCCGTCCAGCCGGGACCCGCCAGAGCCGTCCAGCCGGGACCCGCCAGAGCCGTCCAGCCGGGACCCGCCAGTGCCGTCCAGCCGGGACCCGCCAGAGCCGTCCAGCCGGGATCCGCCAGAGCCGTCCAGCCGGGATCCGCCAGAGCCGTCCAGCCGGGATCCGCCAGAGCCGTCCAGCCGGGATCCGCCAGAGTCGTCCAGTCCGGTACTGCCCCTTAGTCCGGTACTGCCCCTTAGTCCGGTACTGCCCCTTAGCCCGGTGCTGCCCCTTAGCCCGGTGCTGCCCCTTAGCCCGGTGCTGCCCCTTAGTCCGGTGCTGCCCCTGAGGCCGGTGCTGCCCCTGAGGCCGGTGCTGCCCCTTAGCCCGGTGCTGCCCCTTAGCCCGGTGCTGTCCCTTAGCCCGGTGCTGCCCCTTATCCCGGTGCTGCCCCTTATCCCGGTGCTGCCCCTTAGGCCGATGCTGCCCCTTAGTCCGGTGTTGCCCCTTAGTCCAGGTGGGGTTAGTTGGAGGGTGGTCATTGGGAGGAGGCTACCGAAGCAGGTTGTGACTGTGGTGGGGTGGGGATCACGACCGGGGCCAGAGCCGCCACCGTGGACAGACGCCCACCCAGACCCTCCCCTAGTCCTGATGTTGGTGCGCCCGGAGTTCGCACCTTTAGGGGGGGGTACTGTGACACTCTGGCTCCATGGACTTTGATATTTGAGCCAGGGTTGTTCACTTTCATTTGTTTGGGTGGATTTCATTTGGTGGTGTTGGGGATGGGTGAGTTTCATTTTGTTTGTGTCTATGGTGATTGGTCTATGACTCCCAATCGGAGGTAACGAGTGTCAGCTGTCGGCTCGTTATCTCTGATTGGGAGCCATATATATTCTGTGTGTTTTCTCCTTTGTTTTGTGGGTTATTGTTTCCGTGTTCCTGTTTAGTCTATGTACTGTTGGACTTCACGTTTCGTCATTTTGTTTTGTAGTTACGTGCTTTGATTATTAAAGTCATCATGTTCACTCGCAACGCTGCGCATTGGTCTCCTCCTTCAGACGATCGTGACAGTGTGGTGGTTACACAAGGCTTAATACGCTACTAGAGCCTTAGAGCAACTATACAAAGCCCTGGATTTAGTGGCACACTGTAGGGACAATCACTGGGGATGTTAAGGTGAGTAGAACACCTGTCCTTATGGGAAAAGCGCAGGTAGTACCTCCTTTTCAAAACGTTTGTTTTCTGTTTCTTTCCTACTGAATGCAACCTTGCTGTCTACGCCTATGACACGACCGAGGGGTAGCATGTACAGTACGAACAGGACGGGTCCAAGAACAGATCCTTGTGGTAGAGGTCAGAACTGACCCTACTGGACTGAGCTGCTGGGTAGGAGCTGGGGGGAGGGGGGGGGGGAAGGAGGGAGGGAGGGAGAAAAAGAGAGAGGAAGAGAGGTATGTGGGAAATGGAGGGGGAAAAAGAAAGAGGGGAAAAGAAAACAATATTAACTGCTGTGTTTGTCTTATGGGACACAACAGAAACCCTACAGGCCACATAACAGGCTAGCAGCAGATGTGTGTGTGTGCAGGGGGTTATTTTACATTTGATCCATGCGGAGCATCTTAGCATACTGAGGAGGCCCCAGAAGGCAAGTGTCCCTCTATGAGTTTAACTCAACGTGTGTGTATGTGTGTGTGTGTGCATGTGTATATGTGTGTGTGTGTGTGTGCAATCCATGTAGAGTTAGTGTCCCTTTGTGTGTCTAACTCAAAACAGCCCCTAAGCAGGGAAAGCACAGGAGGAGGGAATTACCCCTGACTAACACACACACCACATTCACACAGACACACACAACCCATAGACAATGAGACAGAGTACACACAGAGAAACACACACACACACAAACACACACGCACACACACACACAAAATAGTTCTAACATTATTTTTATGGTCTAAGACATAAAAGCACCTTCTTCAATGCTAAAAAGATGAGTGAATAACGTAGACTCTGTGGTCAGTCGTTCAGTCCCTTTACTGCAGCCCAGGTGGTAGTCTGGGTGTAGGTAACTGGCCCCAGTCACTGGGATCTCCCTGTCTCTGGGTGGCACCACCCCTCATACACTGGCATCTCCCTGTCTCTGGGTGGCACCACCCCTCATACTGAGTTACAGCCACATGCCTGGCACCAGGAAGAGAATACAGGAACATTGGTTTCACCTCACAGGCTAATAACAGCAATGTCTTCAAACCAGTCAGTATCACATACAGTGGGGAAAAAAAGTATTTAGTCAGCCACCAATTGTGCAAGTTCTCCCACTTAAAAAGATGAGAGAGGCCTGTAATTTTCATCATAGGTACACGTCAACTATGACAGACAAATTGAGAAAAAAAAATCCAGAAAATCCCATTGTAGGATTTTTTATGAATTTATTTGCAAATTATGGTGGAAAATAAGTATTTGGTCACCTACAAACAAGCAAGATTTCTGGCTCTCACAGACCTGTAACTTCTTCTTTAAGAGGCTCCTCTGTCCTCCACTCGTTACCTGTATTAATGGCACCTGTTTGAACTTGTTATCAGTATAAAAGACACCTGTCCACAACCTCAAACAGTCACACTCCAAACTCCACAATGGCCAAGACCAAAGAGCTGTCAAAGGACACCAAAAACAAAATTGTAGACCTGCACCAGGCTGGGAAGACTGAATCTGCAATAGGTAAGCAGCTTGGTTTGAAGAAATCAACTGTGGGAGCAATTATTAGGAAATGGAAGACATACAAGACCACTGATAATCTCCCTCGATCTGGGGCTCCACGCAAGATCTCACCCCGTGGGGTCAAAATGATCACAAGAACGGTGAGCAAAAATCCCAGAACCACACGGGGGGACCTAGTGAATGACCTGCAGAGAGCTGGGACCAAAGTAACAAAGCCTACCATCAGTAACACACTACGCCGCCAGGGACTCAAATCCTGCAGTGCGAGACGTGTCCCCCTGCTTAAGCCAGTACATGTCCAGGCCCGTCTGAAGTGCATTTGGATGATCCAGAAGAGGATTGGGAGAATGTCATATGGTCAGATGAAACCAAAATATAACTTTTTGGTAAAAACTCAACTCGTCATGTTTGGAGGACAAAGAATGCTGAGTTGCATCCAAAGAACACCATACCTACTGTGAAGCATGGGGTTGGAAACATCATGCTTTGGGGCTGTTTTTCTGCAAAGGGACCAGGACGACTGATCCGTGTAAAGGAAAGAATGAATGGGGCCATGTATCGTGAGATTTTGAGTGAAAACCTCCTTCCATCAGCAAGGGCATTGAAGATGAAACGTGGCTGGGTCTTTCAGCATGACAATGATCCCAAACACACCGCCCGGCAACGAAGGAGTGGCTTCGTAAGAAGCATTTCAAGGTCCTGGAGTGGCCTAGCCAGTCTCCAGATCTCAACCCCATAGAAAATCTTTGGAGGGAGTTGAAAGTCTGTGTTGCCCAGCGACAGCCCCAAAACATCACTGCTCTAGAGGAGATCTGCATGGAGGAATGGGCCAAAATACCAGCAACAGTGTGTGAAAACCTTGTGAAGACTTACAGAAAACGTTTGACCTGTGTCATTGCCAACAAAGGGTATATAACAAAGTATTGAGAAACTTTTGTCATTGACCAAATACTTATTTTCCACCATCATATGCCAATAAATTCATAAAAAATCCTACAATGTGATTTTCTGGATTTTCTTTTCTCATTTTGTCTGTCATAGTTGACGTTTACCTATGATGAAAATTACAGGCCTCTCTCATCTTTTTAAGTGGGAGAACTTGCACAATTGGTGGCTGACTAAATACTTTTTTTCCCCACTGTATATACAATACACATGGAGACAAACCTTTGTGAAACCCATCTAACATAGGATGTGTGTGTGTGAGATAGAGAGAGGTGGCATTGGGTCTTTACCTTAACACCCCCCCTTCCCTTCCTTCACGCTCCCCTATTCACATACCCCCACACCCCCTCCCCCAGCAGTGACAGTATGGGGAGGGGTTCCGTGGGAGTCTAGGTGACGTGTGTGTGTGTGAGTGAGTGTGTAGAGGGGGGTTCAGTCACACCGGTGGTGTTACCCCACTGGGCCCTGGCACTGGGTGATTTCCAGGCCAAACGCCTGACACCCTCACACTCACACATACACACAAACACACACACATGTACACACAAACACACACACATATACACTGACACTCTCCCTCTCGTGGCGTGAAAAGCCACAGCCCCTTAACGAGCCGCAAATTTGTCCTGTCAACTGCAGGGAGCTTTGGGGATTCCACCTCCCCACACACACAAACACACACACACTCACACACACACACACACACACACACACACACTCACACACTCACACACACACACACACACTCTCCCACTCGCCTCCACGACTCGACCTTCACTCCTCTCCCAAGGAGAGAGAAAACACCCAGCATCACACCAACTCTCTTTTTTTCATCAGTCTTAAATGAATCCGGTGTGTGTGTGTTCATCCCCACAGTAGAATATTCGAACCTCCTGCTATGCGTGCAGGTCTTGTTGTAATAAATGTAATAAATGTAATCCCTTAGAACAGTATTTGCATCTTTTCTGCATTTCCTACAATAGGGGTCAGTGACCTCTTTCTCTCTCTCTGTCTTTCTCGGTCTTTCTCACACACACACACACAGACGCACACAGACACAGACACACACACACATACAGACACACACACACACGCACACACACTGGATAAAGAGTCAACAACAGAATAAGAAACTGATAAATCAGAATTTACTCTGAGGCTCGGGTAAACAGTTAATGATATTGTGCGTGCGTGCGTGTGGACAGATCAGGTCTATAATAACTGTGTATAATAATCCACTTGGTTGAGAAAGAAAAGCTATTTTTTCCCCGGGGTTAAATGATTACCTGAACAAGGCTTTGGGCAGACCTGATATTCTGTCATTTTGTCTGGCAGGAAATATCCCATAACCATATTGAGGGGCTTTAACCAACCTCGATTAGATCAACCGCGCCGGACGGAGAAGAGCAGGAAAAAACAAATAACATGCATGAGCTTATTGATTGTCTGGGGATAAATGAGTTTATAATATTTAGATAAAGAAATCTTTATTGTGTTCAGTCTCCTGATGCCGGAAAGGCTTCCCCAGTAATCAGTTTAAAGACTTCATTTTTCATCCTTACCCCGGCGAGGGAGGGGCTCGACCGATCGCGCGCGCACACACACACGAGGGCTCACACACACACATCCCTCACCATTCGTATAGATTAACAGTCTGTGCTGTCCAGTACGCCTGTTGTTGATGTATTGAAAACACACATCTACATTTGCATCTCATATAGGCTTTACCTTTCTCATTCCATCCCTCTCTCCTTCTCCTTCGCTTTGCCCCTCTTTAACTGAATACATTTCCACTCTTTCCTTCGTCTCCCTCTTCTGCCCCCTATTGTCTCTCTCCATCTCTCTCCTCTGTCTCTCTCTCGCTTTCTCTCTCCATCACCCTCTCCTCTGTCTCCCCCCCCCCTCTCTCTCTCCCTCTCTCTCCGTCTCTCAGCAGGATGGGAACAGAGGTGGGTAGAGAGAGACAGATCGACAGACAGGCAGGGTTGATGATGATGTAATGATGGAACACTGTATGGTCCTCCCCACAGCTAAGAGATCTCAGTCACAGCCAGCTCTCTGCCTTAATACACCGCACACAGCTATCAGTGAAGGTCATTCACACACGCACACACGCCTAAATGAGCGGATAAATAAACTTTTATCAAATTACACTGCATCCTCTTAAAACATATGAGTAATAACAGTCTCCCGTGGTCTGCAATGTTGGTCTCCGTAGTCCCTAATTCTCCCTAGTTCTCCTCAGCCATATGTTCCCACTTCCCACTGATAGGAGAGAGGCTATAATGGTAGATGTATTTACTGACAAACTGTGGGGTCTAAGAGACATTAACACACTTGAAGACGTTAAGACATTAATAATAATATGCCATTTAGCAGACGCTTTTATCCAAAGCGACTTACAGTCATGTGCGCATACATTTTTACGTATGGGTGGTCCTGGGGATCGAACCCACTACCCTGGCGTTACAAGCGCCATGCTCTACCAATTGAGCTACAGAGGACCATTAACACGCTTTAAGTCTTGAAGACATTAAGACATGAACACACTTTAAGTCTTGAAGCCGTTAAGACATTAACACTGGGCTTCATTAACAGTAATAGACAGGCAACTTTAACGGCTGTTTTGACCTTTCATAAACCACGTCTCAACCTGTGGTTGAATGTGCTAGAGTTGAGTACGGTGTGGTATGGTCTAGTATGGTGGAAACAGCTCTCAGTCTTAAACTACTACTGTAGGAATGACCTGATGTTTATGGGGGCTGGTTGTATGGGAGGTGGTTCAGTGATGTGTCTTACCTGCCGAGGCCAGGGTTGAAGGCCACACTGCCGAGGCCACACCTGCGTCCTCCCACCGAGAGGTCAACACACACACACAACGCCCCGTCCGAGATTCACACACCCCAAACACAACTCTGACATAACCAAACCTGGACTCAGGCAATTGAACAACAATAGACATTGTTTGTGACAAACACATCATTTGGGGAGGACTAAGCTAAGGAGAATATTATTATTTGAAATCAAATTCAATTAAGGTTGCAAAATTCCAGTAATTTCCCCAAAATTCCCAGGTCTTCTAAAAATCCTAAGAAAAATAATTGAATCTTCCAACCAGAAATTTGGGAAAAACTGGATATTTTGGGAACGTTATTATGACTTTTAAAGGATGTTTCATGCCATTCATCTTGTATTTAAACAATAGGACTATACATTTTACATATTTAGCAGAAGCTCTTAATCAGAGCAATTTACAGTATTGAGTGCAGACATTTTCATATTGCTCACCCATGGGAATCGAACCAACAAACCTGGTATTGAAAGCACCATGCTCTACCAACTGAGCCACACAACATACACTATACACCTGACCCCATACTCTAAACACAGGGCCTGGGAGACATGGATTGATGAGTGACAGTGTGTGTGTGTGTGTGTGTGTGTGTGTGTGTGTGTGTGTGTGTGTGTGTGTGTGTGTGTGTGTGTGTGTGTGTTCTGTGTGTGTGTCTGTGTGTGTACCTGTTTTCCTACCTTTTTAGGAACCCAATTCACCCGAATGTCCTGACAAGGTAGGAAAACAATAACTTTTTTAAAAGTTAGGACTTTTTTAATGTCTTGAATTTGTTCAAATGCTATTTTAAGGTTAAAGTTGAGGGTTTTCTGGTTAAGGTTAAGGTTAGGGTTATTAAGGTTAGGGTTAGGTTTTTGGGGTTAAGGTTAGGGTTAAGGTTAGGTTAAGGGGTAGGGGTAGGGGTAGGCTTAGGTTTCAAATCAATCACATGCACTGAATACAACAGCTTTAGACTTTACCATGAAATGCTTACTTAAGAGCCCTTTCCCAACAATGCAGAGTTAAAAAGTAAGTACCAAAGATAAATACAGAAAAATAAATGGTAAGACAATAAAATAACAATAATGAGGCTATATACAAGGAGTACCGGTACTGAGTCAATGTTCAGGGGTACAAGGTAGTTGAGGTAATTGAGGTAATATGTACAGTGCATTCGGAAAGTATTCAGACCCCTTGACTTTTTCCACATTCTATTACGATACAGCCGTATGCTAAAATTGATTAACTAAACAATTTTCCTTATCAATTACACACACAATACCCCATAAAGACAAACCGAAAACAGGTTTTTAGAATTTTTGGATATTTATTAAAAATAACAAATTGAAATACCTTATTTACATAAGTATGCAGACCCTTTGCAATGATGAACAGAGCAAAGTACAGAGAGATCATTGATGAAAACCTGCTCCAGAGTGCTCAGGACCTCAGACTGGGGTGAAGGTTCACCTTTCAACAGGACAACAACCATAAGCACACAGCCAAGACAACACAGGAGTGGCTTCAGGACAAGTCTCTGAATGTCCTTGAGTGGCCCAGCCAGAACCCGATCAAACATCTCTGGAGAGACCTGAAAATATCTGTGCAGCGACGCTCCCCATCCAACCTGACAGAGCTTGAGAGGATCTGCAGAGAATGGGAAAAACTCCCCAAATACAGATATGCCAAGCTTGCAGCGTCATACACAAGAAAACTCAAGGCTGTAATCGCTGCCAAAGGGGCTTCAACAAAGTACTGAGTAAAGGGTCTGAATACTTATGTAAATATGATATTTCATTATTTTATTTTTTATACATTTGCTAACATTTCTAAAAACCTGTTTTTGCTTTGTCATTATGGGGTATTGTGTGTAGATTAATGAGGGGAAAAAAACTATTTTATCCATTTTAAAATAAGGCTGTAACTTTTAAAAATGTGGGAAAAGTCAAAGGGTCTGAATACTTTCCGAATGCACTGTACATGTAGGTAGGGGTAAAAATGACTAGGAAATCAGTAGGCTTTGCACAAACTAATAGCAAAATCACATAGACGCTGTTAGCTAAATGCTAACGAGTAAAAACGAAAACATTAACAAATTGAAAAGACAGGCAAATCCAGCTAATAAAGTTCTACAAGCATGGGTAGTAGCTACCGAATGTCATTTTCAGTGACCGTGGAAATTTACAAGGGAACATTAACATTATTTTTTTTGCAAATGAGCAAAGTTGTGATGCATGCTTTTCTGAAGGAAGAGCATCATATGTAGACGGACCAGAGGGGAGAAGAACAGAAGAAAAGAAAACGCTAGTAGGAAACACAGGGGAAAAATGGCAGCTGTTCAGACAACTCATCCAGAGCTCTTTGACTTCTGGCAGAAAGCCATTATAAGATATCTGATGGCAAACATTTAGTAGTGAATTGCTTACAAGTGTAACTTCATCACCGCCGCACAACAGAGACTCGCCGATAGATATAGAACGCTATGGACTCACCAGCTCCCGCCGTCTCCTGTTGTGCCGTTTACAAAGAAACACGTGACTGGCTCAACTGTTCTGGGGAACTACTGTAAGCTTCATAATGTAAAATAATGTGATAGGTGAAATGAAGAACGTGATCTGCTTTATCTTCTAACATTGCACAAGTTGACTACAGGTATTCACTTTAAAAGTAGCTACAAATATGCAAATGTTTTGAAAAACGTCAAATAAATAGCTTTGACAGTATTGACAGTATTGAAAAACCATCCCGTGGCTTTTTCCAAATACCCCGGTATACGTTATATACGGTATACCGCCCAAGCCTAGCAATCAGGATAGATAATAAATAAAATGGCAGCGCCGTATGTGAAGAGTGTGGAAGTGTGTCTATGTGTGAGTGTGTGTGTGAATGTGTATGTGTGTGTTGGAGTGTAACAGTGTAGTATGTGTGAGTGTGTGGGTAGAGTCCAGTGAGTGTGCCAACTAGTTCTCACAGTCTCACGTCAGAATTAGACGTTCCTCCATGTTTCTCAATCGTAAAATTTCGAAGTTGTTCCAAACGTCAAATTTGAAAGTGTTTAAGGTTGAGTTTAGGAATTAACTCTGAATTCTTAAGGTTAGGCATTAACTCGGAATTGTTAAGGTAAGGGTTAAGGTTTGGGTTAGGCTTAAAACAAAAGTCTCAAAAACAACTTTCTGTCACTGGATTTGAACACTCAACCTTTGGCACTAGAGGCAGATGCTTACACCCATCCAGCATTACTGTACAAAACACCCTAGCATAACTGAAACCTACTTGAAGCTAACAGTGCTCACTGTTGCCCCTAGTGGCACGTTATCTCTACTGTCTGGAGTGTGCATAGAGCCAGTGCAAGAATGTTTAGGGTTAGTGGTTAGGGAAAACCATTTTTTACGGTCAAACATTTTTACTCTCCAAAAAGTCCTAACATTTGCTGTGTGTGTATATGTGTGTGTGTGTGTGTGTGTGTGTTTGGCCCCTGAATGTGCTGTAGTGAGTATTACAGTAAACCTGATGGTTCATCTCCATTACTAACACAATACAGCAGCTGCTACTACTGGCCGTACTGAGAGACTGGCAACATGGGGGAACACAGACACACACACACACACACACACACACACACACACACACACACAGAGAGGTGAATAAGTGAAAGGGGATGCCATGGTCTGGGCCCCCTAAGGTGCAGTTGACTGGGACTGGCAGCGGGCAGCGGAGCCCCAATCGCCGATGGGTGAGTTGGCACCGGGCACATGAGGGATGGCCTGTAGCTACGCTAGCTCAACACTAATGCGCTAATGCCCACAGTGAATGCCAAGCTCTCATCATCATTCCCCAGGACAAAGCACACACACACATACGAGTGCAACACACAAACACACACACACAAACAGACACACACACACACACACATCTCCAGGAGCCAAGAAACAGAAAGACACACTACAGGGACCATCCATCCATCAGAGAAAGAGAAAAGAACAGACTGAGTGTGTGATGTGAAAGAGAAGGACAGAGACAAAGGCAGTGAAAGAGGAGTGTGTTGAGCATTGTAGTAAACAGCATGGCAGCTTGTCGTCAATGCCAGAGCTGAAATGCTTCAGTGTAATGAGCTAACTGTCATATATAGTCCTTCTCCTATAGTGTTAAAAGTATTAGTAAGAGAGATACACACATTCAGTTCAGTTTTCAAACACACATAGTTGCAGCATCCGTTTTTGGACTTATAAGTTAATGCTATATACAGTACCCATTGATTCTTGAAGAATATAACTTATAAATGCCTCATGAGCTTAGTTCAACTAAGCCCCATCAGAACCCACAATATATGCTTGTTTTACTCCAATGTTTGTAAACAATGTGAATGTAAACAAACACTGTATAGCCTCCAAACATGGGTAAAACTATAATTGTCATTGTCATTGCATCCATAGCTCTGTTTTGCTCTGTCTATGACTTTGAGAGTGGTTACATTTCCCCAGGCCCATCCCTCAACTTTTGACCAAAACAGAGGCGGGGTGCCCGCTTTGATATTGTTTCAAGTAAGGATTCTAGCTTTAACGAACACATACACACACACACACACACACACACACACACACCCTCCCCTGGCCTACAGCTACCACAGTCCCGTCCGTGGTGGTCACACACACGCAACACATTCCTGAGATGACCCCTGGGGTTCAAAGGTCATATTGTAGTTGGGGTCAGGTTAAGGTCGGAGGTCATGTTGTAATATTGTAAGGAGAAATGTGTACACTAGGCCCCCTCCACGCCCTCTTTACAGGGGAATTGGGCAGTGAAGGAGTCACACACACCCTCCTCCAGGGTGCCGTGGCCCTCACATGCGCATGCCAGACACCCCAAAGAGTTCCTCCTCTCCAGGTTGTGGTAACCACGATGACACGAGTCACAGCGATGCACCTCTGTGTTTTCCAAAAAAATAAACATATAGTTTAATGATAATAATATGTATCAGGTGTTTGCAGTAAGTTACAAAACAAACAAAACACGATCATACATCAAAACAGCCTGGTAGATAAGATGAGGAAAAAAATCGTCAACAATATAATGATCATCAATACATTTATTAAATGTCAGTAAACATGTTTTTGTATGTTTGTATATGTAAATCCTCACACCTTACACACTACACTCACCTTACACACACACTGTCCTATCTCCGGGTCACACACAGAGCCAGGTACAGTCCTGACAGGGGGTACAGGAGCCCTCCTGGTGGAGGCCATAGAGGCCCCTGGGACAGGAGTCACAGCGCTGGCACCCCACCCCCGCCCCCCACACACACTGGCCCCCCTCTGGCTCACAGAAGGGGCTGAGGGACCCGATCTGGTCACAGTCACACCCCACACAGCCATCAGGGTGGGAGGAGTTCAACAGCTTGTAGCCATAGTCACACTGATCACAGGTACCACCTGAGAGAGAGAGGAGAGATGAGGAGAGAGAGAGGAGTGAGAGAGAGAGGAGAGGGGGAGGGAAAGAGAAAGAGCGTGAGAGAGAGAGAGAGAGAGAGAGGTAGAGAGAGAGAGAGAGGGGGGGGAGAGGATGCAATGTTAACACATTCGATACTCAAAGCTGCAATCTGCAATACAACAATAAGCTCCCAAAGTGACTGTGTGGTTACGATGAACCTAACATACCTAACTCAGTCTTCTACCTAAATCATTCATTGTAGAGGATGTCCACATTAACAACTCACCCAGATTCAGCCATAAAACTGGGCTTTTCCCTACTTAAAATACAGCCTTGAGTGTACGACTGGTGCTTGGCTATAACCACCCCTTCTTACAGCTAGATTCATCTATCTCCATCACCCTCCCGTCTCCATCACTCTGACTTACAGCACTAGTTTATAGGTTATATGAACAGATATTATTTGATTGTAATGTAGTGCTAAATAAACAAATAAGTAACTGAGTGAAACATTTTGAAAGTGTTGAATGTGTGTATGTGCATGCATGCGTGTAAAGTCAGAAAAACGCCATCATTAGGCCAGGTCGACTTTATATGATGGATCACCCTCCTCAGGCAGACCACTTAATTTCACTGAGAGAAAATAAATTAACAACTACAAGAAAGAAAGAGAGAAAGAGAGAGAGAGAGAGAGAGAGAGAGAGAGAGAGATGGAGAGAGATGTGTATAAAATAAAAATAAATAATTAAAGAACAGTGAGGCAGAGAGAGGCATTACTCCCTATCAGTGGCGTATAGTCTACATGGATTCCTACAAGGTGTCATATTGGGGCTGTATTAAAATATATAAAATATGCACGGGCAATGCTGGTTATTAGAATATGCCATAGCTATTCCCTGACAGGCAATCTATCCCTAATGTTAGCCAGGCAGCCCCGGGGCAGTGCCGTTTAGACGCAGGAGTACCAGTGCCTGAGCCACTTGGCATTTCAGCTCCACTCCCACCCAACTGCCCACAACCTGTTTAATGAATTTATAGATATTAATGTATTTCTGCCGGCCCATATTTCAAACCGGTGGTTGGAGCGGTGTGTTAAACGTGTGATGTGGCACGGTGATGGATACTCCAGCGATGAACAATGCTTTGGGGCTGGGTTTGTGTGTGTGTGTGTGTGTGTGTGTGATAGAGAGAGAGATTGTGTGTGTGTGTGTCATGTTGATGGATACAGTACTAACGATGTTGGGATACACACCCCTGTCTGGACTACACAGGAATGTCTCTGTAGTTATTAAGGCTGTATGGTTACAGAATGTTAGCTGATATACGAATCCTTCCTATTGTTAACAAAGCCTGCCATTGAGACAGGTTAACTTACCAACTTACCATTATTGAAGTATACAATATTTTGCAAGCTTTATTGCATTCTTGTGTGGTGGTTTCTTTTGTTGTTGGATTATATATAATTGCACCAGATCACTACTTGTGTGCTTAGATTGTTTGTTTTTACGCTGCTGCTACTCACTGTTTATTATCTATGCATAGTCACTTTACCCCTACCTACATGTACATATTACCTCAATTACCTTGACTAACCTGTACCCCCAGACATTGACTCGGTACCGGTACCCACTGTATATAGTCCCATGTAGCTCAGTTTGTAGAGCATGGCGCATGCAATGCCAGGGTTGTGGGTTCAATTCCCACGGAGGACCAGCATGAAATTGTATGCACTCACTACTGTAAGTCGCTCTGGATAAGAGCATCTGCGTAAATGTAGATAACCTTGTTGTTATTTTTTTTACTTTAGTTTATTTGTTTAATTTTCTTAAAACTGCATTGTTGGTTAAGGGCTTGTAAGTAAGCATTTCACAGTAAGGTCTACACCTGTTGTATTCGACGCGTGTGACAAATCAAATGTTATTTAATTTGATTAGTTGTGTGTGTTTTTGTTTTGGAACTAATAGTTACAGTAAGGTTTTAATTCAATCATTGGAACAGGAGAAGAATCATACCGTCATAAAAGGAGTAATGTTATTGTCTGTATGGTTCTATTTGTTACATGTTACTCAGTGTAAGGTATTTAGTATCAGTCATGTACTCCACCACTTCCACAGACCATGATTACTATAGCCATTAACACCCAGCTAAACAACTCTAACCAGGACAGTGACAGAGTGTGTATGTATTAATGAACTGGTTTTACATTCTTATATCTGCCTTACTATTAAATAAGAGTAATGACATCTACTATCTGGGTCAACTCTGCTGTTTACCATTAAATCATAGGTAAGTGGGAGTGTGTGTGTGTGCGCGTGTGTGAATATGTGCTTCTGCGTGTGTGTGTGTGTGCGTGCATGTGTGTGTGAATGTACACTTCTGTATGTGTGTGTGTGTGTGTGTGTGTGTGTGTGTGTGTGTGTGTGTGTGTGTGTGTGTGTGTGAATGTACGCTATGTGTGTGTGTGTGTTTGTGTGTGTGTGTGTGTGTGTGTGTGTGTGTGTGTGTGTGTGTGTGTGTGTGTGTATCTACCATATGCATGTATTGGGACATGCCCCCACCTCCTGCTCCTCAGTATAATACTCTCATGCATCACCATTTCAAAGTCTATTATGTACAACCTGCACTTTGGCCTCTTGATAAATGTTGTCCTCATGAAGCCTCCGCTGCTCCCCTCAAACACGCAGCCAGTTAGAAATTGCTGTAATCAAATCTAATTTCTGAAAAATACCTGTGGGAGCGACAAACCAAAAAAAATTGAGTGGGTCTTGTAAGAAGCATGAAAACGACAACGCGGAGCTGGGGCAGTTTGTTCTAATCAACTTGGCATTGAATTAGAGAATTAAAATTAGGTGGGCCTTGATATCCTGGCTTAGCATTAAACATGGTGTGGTGAGTAGCGTTAGTTTTGCATTTCATACAAGACTCTTCAAAGACACTCAGGGGAGAAACTGAACAGATTTATCACAAAGGAGCTGGGGAGGCTCGGAAGGAACAGCCGAGTGGAGGAAAACCGTTTTGGCTGTTGCTATTAGGGAATTTCATGAAAAGGAGTGTGTGTGTGTGTATGTGCGTGTGTATGTGTGGGTGGGTGAAGAAAGAAACAGACAGATTGGCCAGCAATGTGCTGAGCGCGCAACAATCTAATCATACCTTTTACATACAGCACTACCTCGTGCATGTATTAAAGGAATATTTTCTATACTTTACCGTATAATAACCAAAGACAAATGAATGTTGATGGAATTAAGGTATATGGAATTATTTATTGTAAATTCATACATTATCTAACTAAATATCATCCCTCCAAAAGAGAAGGAGAGAGAGGGAGACGGAGGAAGACAGAGGGAGTGAGAGCAGAGAGATAGAGAAGAGACTGGAGTGAGAAAGAGAGAGAGAGAGAGAGAGAGAGAGATACAGATCGAGGAAGGCAGAGGGAGAGCGAAAGAGTAGAGAGAGAGAGAGAGAGAGAGAGAGAGAGAGAGAGAGAGAGAGTAGAATCCAGAGCCAGGACCAAAGACAGGCCGAGCAAGAGGGCCCACCCATGTGCTCCCATCACGGAAGCAATCACCCCGAAGTGCTACCTTGCTACCTACCGATTACGTGTGTCTTGCACTGGCACTGTCCTGACTGCTGGTGACAGGTGCCGTCGTCTCCCCGGGTGCCTGCAGCGCTGCAGCCGCATGGCAGACAGCCCTCGGGGCTCCACTGCTGCAGACCGTACGATCCAACCTGACACGCATCACACTGCCTGCCAGACACACGCCCCTTACACTTACCCCCCACCTAGAGAGAAGAGGAGAGGAGAGGGGGAGGGAGGCAGGGAGGGAGAGGATGGGATTGAGGGGAGGGGAGGAGGGAGAGATGAGGGAGAGATATGGAACGAGGGGAGGAGGGCGGTGAGAGAGAAGAGAGGGAGATGAGGAGGGAGAGAGAGGGATAGAGGGAGGGAAGGAGAGGGAGAGAGAGAGACATGTTACAAATTAGTCCACCTGAGCAGTAGTGCATTGTGGGACTGTGTCACGGATGGGCGGCTCGGACTCGCCGAGGCCTCTGGGCTACTTTTTTAAATCTCAATTACTGAGAAGGTGGGAGGGGGGGAGAGGAGGAGAGGAGGGTGGGGAAGGGATGTTAAATAGATCATAACACCTCAGAGTCTGTGGGGCAGTTAGTGTGTGTGTGTGTATGTGTGTGTATGTGTGTGTGTGTGTGTGTGTTTCCCCAGAGGGTTCTACATGGAACCCAAAATAGTTCTACCTGGAACCAAAAAGGGTTCTTCTATAGGTCAGCCAAATAACCCTTTTAAGTTCTAGATAGTACCTTTTGGAACACTTTTTCCCTCTACATTGGCAAACACAAAACGGAGAAAGACACAACATGGAGCTTGGCATTGGACCTTAGACCGAGAGAAACTAATGAATCCAGAGCAATGGAACTAAGGAGGGAGTAATCCTTAATAGAGAGGATTTAAATCAGCTAGTACTCTCCCTGGGACTGACCCTCAGATTGATTTAGAATTTGTCATCCACTGTCTCTATCGACACCATCTGTCTCTCCAAAATGTCCGCTGTGATGAGCAGATAAAGAAAGGGAGGGAACGCTGGTTTCTCTCTAGAGGGCTGGGAGCAGTAATGACACTTTTTTTGACATACTCACCCTGTGTCTCCTATACCACACACCTAACCTGATAGATAGCTCTGGGAATACCAACACTTCTTATTACCCCATATCTCATTGGAGGCGCTACGGTAAACTAAGGCATGCCAATACACTAGAAGAGGAGGAGGAGGAAGAAAGAGGAGAAGGAGGAAGATGAAGGGATGAGAGGAGGAAGTAAAGGAGGCCTATCGGGTGACACTTTAGACTGCCGCTGACTATGCCTACAGGAGGGAACAGGTAGAGTGAAGGAGGGAGGAGGAAGAAGAGGATAAGGCCTATCGGGTGACACTCCAGACTGCTGTTGATGGTGCCAGGTGTGTGACAGTCACATTGTTGACACACATCCTCTGACCTGGGGTCAGCTATCACCTCCCTGTAGAACTGTCTAACAGCACGACCTGGAGAGAGAGTGTAATGTTTACTGTTAATATTTATTGTTTATTTCACTTTTGTTTACTATCTACTTCACTTGCTTTGGCAATGTTAACACACGTTTCCCATGCCAATAAAGCCCTTAAATTGAAATTGAAATTGAATTGAATTGAGAGAGAGAGAGAGAGGTGGGGGTGAAGGGTGAGAGGTGATGGGGGTGGAGGATGAAAGGGTGAGAGATAAATAAGTGGGTGGAGGGTAAGGGGTTGGGGTGAGAGGTGAGGGAAAGCGTAGGGGTGAGAGGTGAAGGGGTTTAGAGAAGAGAGAGGGGGTGGAGGGAGAAGGGAGAGTTGAAGATAGGGAGATCAATGTTAGCTCATTATTATTCAATCACACAGTATATAGGACTTTGAGTTTAAATTAAAAGGCTGATGAGTCTCGAGAGAGAGAGTGTGTGTGTGTGTGTGTGTGTGTGTGTGTGTGTGTGTGTGTGTGTGTGTGTGTGTGTGTGTGTGTTCGCTAGTAATATACCTGTAGTGTTGTGCATACAGTCGTCAGACACCCCTCCCTCCTCTGTAGTGTTCGGTGGGGTGGGCGTCGGCTGTGATGTCATTGTGGCAGTCACATGGTTGACAGCTGTAGGCCTGGTCTTGGTCACCTGACCTGAAGGGTTTGTCGTTGTAGGTAGGAACGCAGTGCTCACACTGTAACACACACCACACATTCACACACACACACATGTATTTTATGTGTTAGCGCTGGAGCACCGAAGGTCTTTGATTCTGTTCAGCAGTCAGTACAAATTATGGTGGACAAGAGGAGCATCAAATGGAATGATTAAACATGTATTAAAAAACATAGGGTTCCCTGGTGACATACTTTCACACACACACATACACTCCAACTTGTGCTGCCTGCTACGCTCCTGTCTGACACACTGAGAGATGGGAGATAGGGAAGGAGAGGGAGGATGGGGGGAGAACAGTGGAAAGAGAAAAGAGGGGGAAGAGAGAGATGGAGGGGGGAAAAGAGACACATTGAGGCAGATTGGGGCCGAGAATACAGCTGAGTGGAGGGGCCCTAGTCCACAGGGAATCACTAACAGAGAGAGAGAGAGAGAGAGAGAGAGAGAGAGAGAGAGAGAGAGAGAGAGAGAGAGAGAGAGTGGTAGGAGATGGTGTAACAGCAGAGAGAGAGAGAAAGAGAGAGAGAGAGAGAGAGAGAGAGAGAGAGAGAGAGAGAGAGAGAGAGAGAGAGAGAGAGATGACAGGAGAAAAGAAGAGGAACACACACAGACCACCAAGTCTCCCCACAATAGCTCCTAACCAGCTGGACTAGACAGAGATATGAAGACACTACAATACCCACATGGGACTGAGACAGAGAGGAGATGGTACAGTCAGGGAATATACAGTGTGTTTAAAATGAGACAAAGAACCACTGCGAGAGATAAGAGAATTAATCACACACACACACTCTCTCAACCACATACACTAACACACACGCACGCACGCACGCACACACACACACACACACACAGTCCCTCTCTCGCTAGCTACACTAATATAACTATCTGGATCTCTTTCCCTTTAGTTGTACAATGAGTTAGACATAACATTACCAAAACATACATGTATTTCCATGTCTAAAACATGAATATGATTTAAATACATAAATTGTGTGTGTGTGTGTGTGTGTGTGTGTGTGTGTGTGTGTGTGTGTGTGTTTTGAACAGTGCCTGGGCCGCTGTTCCCCTGTTGGGTGATTATTAAGTGGATCTGACGAAGCAGCGGGGGGATTCTCCTGAGACATCACACACACATGCACACACACACACACACACACACACACACACACACACACACACACACACACACACACACACACACACACACACACACACACACGCACACACACACGCTCACACACACGTCTGGGGAGGTGTGTGTTCACAGGCAGGCGTCCTGGCCAGTTAAAACAGCCTCCATTAGCATGCGTTGTCTGGCTCTCCTTGTTCCTCACCGCTTCACAAATCAAAGCTGCTTTTCATTCCTCACTTCCAAGAGAAATCCCTCTCTACATCTCTCTCTTTCTCCCTCCCTCCCTCCCTCCCTCCTCTCCTCCCCCCTCGCTCTCACAGCTATGTGAGCAGCACAAATTAGCATAGCAAATGAAAGACAAATGTTTTTTCCTTTCTTTTTTTTACAGAATGAATCCTCTCTCTCCCTACTAATTAAGAAGTGTTGGGCTGTAGCTGCTTGGGATAGCAGCAGCACACATTGTTTATGTAGAAATCCACACCTTACAAAAACGCTTTGTGGTATTTGGTGTATTTGTGTTGTTGTGAGATGCCTACTTTCTTGCCACTCTCACTATCATGGCCATCAAATCATTCCTGGGCACTTTCTCCTCACCTCTCCACTGTGATAGCCAGATTGTATGTGAGAGCATTCATGTACAAAATGGCTGCCGTGGCATTATCACGTATGATAGGGGGGGGAAGTGAGTTTCCCCCCTACAATGTGAGGCCAGGGCAGAAAAATAATGATTAGTAACAACAGTGGCCATGTAGTTAGAGCTAGCTGACAGATGTCTGTGAATGAATGATAAATCAATGCGCTACGATAGAGA
>NC_059220.1:33316087-33413587 GCF_020615455.1 Coregonus clupeaformis
TATGTATTTAGATCTTCTTCAATTACTTTTTCGTGAGCGTGCTGAGGAGTATTTATGTCTGTAATAAAGGCCTTTTGTGTGGAAAAACTCATTCTGATTGGCTGGGCCTGGCTCCCCAGTGGGTGGGCCTGGCTGCCAAGTGGGTGGGCCTATGCCCTACAAGGCCCACCCATGGCTGCACCGCTGCCCAGTCGTGAAATCCATGAAAATGGGCCTAATGAATATATTTCAATTGACTGATTTCCTTATATGAACTGTAACTCAGTAAAATCTTTGAAATTGTTGCATTTTGAGTTAATATTTTTGTAGCCTTCCTGTATTTTGTTTCAATCCAAGCAAATTCTGCCTAGTGGCGGGCACTGTTGAGTTATGGCTGCATTATATGTATATATTTTTTACTGTTCAGCTAACCATCCTACAATCTCATAAGAAATGACTAAGGTGGTGTTTTTGGTGTAACAGTGACATTATACTATGCTATTATATTTGGTTATGTAGAATACTAATGAATCATTATGTTATTTTTCAAGACATTGATTCAGCTTTGACCTAACTTTACTAAACAAGCATCATTGTGAGAAGTGGCTGAGCAACCCTCTGGTGAGCTCCAGCAGCACTACACCCCTACTTCCGCTGCACAGAACTAGCTCATTGAAGCGCATGTAGCCAACTCTTTTACCTCACAAACAATTTGGTGATGCAGAAATGAGAGACCACATGTATGGCTGTTTTTATGAAAATCTGGGAATATTTGGCCAAGGAAACATTTCTGGTTGGTCTCAGGGAATGTAAAACAGTTAGGAAGGGAGACTTTTAAAATGGGATTGAGTGAAGTAGCAGCAAATATGTTGAATGAGCAACTAATGAACATGGAGTGCCTCACAAATGTAGGGTATGTAGGGGTCAGCTATGTTTCCGGTTGTGAAATGTCTGATGTACACTCGTATTCTACCATCTGTGTCTCGGATGTAGCGGTATTTGTCAACAATAACAACAGCAACGACCCTACACAAGGTGTCTAAGAGAGGGCTGGGCCTAAATTATGCATGAGCCCTGATGAATAATGTAGTAACTCCAAACAGTAGTCCAAAGAGGGCCGTGCTGGCCCTTTACCTTTCTGTCTCACTGGGGCAGATGTACTGTTCAGCAGTCCCAAGCTACAGGCTACAACCACATTGCGATGCATGAACACGGATTAAATCGAATATGACATCCATCATTGTCGTTTTTTGTCCGTCAAAAGTACAACTGTCGGTGGCTTTAAACTCGCACTTCCCACTGCTTTCCCCATCTACCTCTTCTCATCACCACCCTCATCTCTCCCTTTCACCCCCATCTTCCTCTCTTTCTCTACCTCTTCCTTCTCTACCGTCCTGTAGGCAATTATATTTGTGTGAGTGTGTGTGTGTGTGTGTGTGTGTGTGTGTGTGTGTGTGTGTGTGTGTGTGTGCGTGTGTGTGCATGGGCTTGTGGGTCCCTGAAATCCCCAAAAGTCCCCACAAGAATAGTTGGGGACATTTCCCAGATCCCCATGAAGACAAATGCTGTTTTAGGCTTAGGGGTTAGGTTTAGGGTTAGGGTTGCAATTAGGGTTAGGTTTAGAATTTGGGTTAGGGGTTAGGTTTAGGAGTTAGGGTTAGGGGTTAAGGTTAGGGTTAGGTTTAGGGTTAGGGGTTAGGGAAAATAGGATTTTGTATAGAAATAAATGTTTGGCTCCCACAAGGATAGCAACAAATATGCCGTGTGTGTCTGTATGTCTATGTGTGTGTGTGTGTGTGTGTGACTCACATTGTGTCCCTCTGTATGGCGCTCTGGCGGACAGGCACAGCGGTAGGGAGTCACACTGGTGTCACAGTGATCAGCATGGCCATGACACTCACACCTAGAGAGACAGAGAGACAGAGAGAGAGAGACAGAGAGACAGAGAGAGAGAGAGAGAGAGAGAGAGAGAGAGAGAGAGAGAGAGAGAGAGAGAGAGAGAGAGAGAGAGAGAGAGAGAGAGAGAGAGAGAGAGAGAGAGAGAGAGAGAGAGAGAGAGAGAGAGAGAGAGAGAGAGAGAGAGAGAGAGAGAGAGAGAGAGAGAGAGAGAGAGAGAGAGAGAGAGAGAGAGAGAGAGAGAGAGAGAGAGAGAGAGAGAGAAAGCAGAATTAGGCTGATCCCCACTAATTATCAAAATCCAGAAAAAAGCCGTTAAATTCTACAACCACTTAAAAGGAATTTCCAAACCTTCAATAACAAAGCCATCTTTTACAGAGAGATTTACCTAGAGAATAGTCCCCTAAGCAAGCTGGTCCTGGGGCTCTGTTCACAAACACAAACAGACCGCACAGAGCCCTAGGTCAGCAACAGCAACACAATTAGACCTAACCAAATCATGAGAAAACAAAAAGATAATTACTTGACACATTGGAAAGAATTTACCAAAAAACAGAGCAAACTGGAATGCCATTTGGCCCTAAACAGAGAGTACAATTAGGCCCTAAACAGAGAGTACACAGTGGCAGTGTCACGAACAGAAGAGGACCCAAGAGCGCAAGTTCAAATTCAGAGTTCTTTATTCAAGGTTACAGGCGGGAAGAGGAGTCCCAGGGGTGTCAGGGGTCTTTCAGGGTCCTCCTGTGGGTACCTGTGCTCCGGGGGTCACCAAATGTCCGGGGGTGTCCAGTCCAAGTGCTTAGTGTGTGTGTTCCCCAGTGATGGAGCGGCGTATCGGGCTGAGGGTGGTGAAACGTCTGGGCACGCTCATCTGGTGGTCGGAGACCTGGGGGAACACACACACACAACAGCAATATGAATGGCAGGCAGAAGAACAGATCAGGGCTGGGCAAATATCGTGGTGAGAGACAGAAGGCAGAAACGAGTTACCGGAGGGGCTGAAGATCGGAGAGTAGTCGAGGTCCAGAAGGCAGGTTGGGATAGACGGGGCAGTAGAACAAGGAGGCAGTCAAGAAAGGATCGGTATCACAAACAGGAGTCAGAGCGCAGACAGGCAGGTTACTGGTCCGGGTTTGAAGACGATCTGACAGGGCTTGGCTGAAAACCAGGGCTTGATATACTGGGAGAGGTAGTGGGGAAATGCAGTTCAGCTGGCAGAGTAATTAGAACAGAGTGAGGCAAGGTGAGGATGGTGAGTGGGAAATGCAGTGCAGCTGGCCAGGTAACAAGAGCAGAGCAGGGCAGGTGGAGCTAGTTAGGCTGAGTAGAGAGAGGGAGGTGAGCAGAGTGGAAGATAATTGAATGCAATTAATGTTGCTACCAGGGAGAGAGAGTGCTCATGACAGGACCCCCCCTCCAAGGGACGGCCCCAGAAGTCCCAAGAACAACATCATGCCGGGAGGGTGGAGGGGAGCAGGCGGCGGGTCAGAACTCCTCCGAGCGGTCCGAGTGAATCTCCTCATCCTCAGAAGGAGCTGGAGGGTCACGGTCGGGAGACAGGACAGGCACTGAGACAGGAGCAGGGCGGGCCGGACGGCTAGGAACCCCTCTTGGACGGCCCCTACGGATTGCAGGCTGATCAGGATGTAGTCGGTGGAAGTCAGTGATAAGGGTCCGGTCCACTATCCTCCTGGCCGGATCCAGGTCCTCTCCTCTGGACCATATCCCTCCCAATCAACGAGGTACTGGAGACCCCTACCCCTTCGCCTAGAGCGGAGCAGCCGCCGGACGGTGAAGACAGGACCGCCATCTACGAGGCGCGGAGGAGGTGGCGCCGGAGCTGCAGGGACCAGGGGACTTTCATGGACCGGCTTGACCTTGGAGACGTGGAAGGTGGGGTGGACCCGCATGGAAGCGGGCAACTGAAGTCGGACCGCCGTTGGACTGATGACTTTCTGCACAGGAAAAGGACCAATGAAGCGAGGGGCCAGCTTTCGTGATACAACCCGCAGCGGCAGATCCCGGGCAGACAGCCAGACCTTCTGACCAACCCGGTAAGTAGGTGCTAGGGTCCTCCGTCGGTTGGCACCGACGGCGTAGCTGGTTCCAGACTTCAGGAGCACAGTGCGAGCCTGGGCCCGGCAGTGCGGCGGCAGCGGCGGGCATACGCAAGAGCAGACGGACAGGTGGCATCCGCCTCCTGGCTGGCAAACAGTGGAGGTTGATACCCGTAGACACACTGAAAGGGGGAGAGCCCGGGTGGAGGAACTGGTGAGTGAATTATGGGCATATTCCACCCAGAGCAGGTGTTGAGCCCAGGCCCGGGGATTTTGGGAAGCCACACACCTCAGTGCCTTCTCCAGCTCCTGGTTCATGCGTTCAGTCTGGCCGTTTGACTGCGGGTGGAATCCAGACGATAGGCTGGCGGTGGCCCTCAAGGAGATGACAGAACTCCTTCCAAAAGGTTGCTGAGAATTGCGGGCCCCGGTCTGACACTATATCCTGGGGTAGGCCATGGATACGAAACACATGTTCCAGGACCACCTGGGAGGTCTCTTTAGCAGAGGGTAGTTTGGGAAGGGGGCACGAAGTGGGTCATCTTACTAAAGCGGTCAACAATGGTAAGGATGACTGTGTGTCCGTCAGAGGGCGGAAGGCCCGTAACAAAGTCCAGTGAAACGTGGGACCAGGGCCTCTTGGGTATGAGTAGGGGTTGCAGCAACCCAGCAGGAGGCTGGTTGGGAGTCTTGTTTCGGTTACAAGTGGGACAAGCTCGGATGAATTCTCGGACATCCCGTCTCATCCCCCGCCACCAGAACCGCTAGCGGACCAGATGAAGGGTGCGAGTGATGCCGGGATGACAGGCCAGACGGGATTCGTAGTCCCCACTGAATCACAGGTGACCTGAGATTTGCTGGAACAAACAGACGGTTGGGGGCGCTGGTGCTTGGACCTGGCTGGTCCCGAAGAGCCTCCATGACCTGCTTCTCGATCTCCCAGGTGAGGGCCGCTACGACCAAGTGGCTGGGAAGAATGGGAGCTGTCATGGCGGTGGTCTCGTCCTTCTGAAACATCCGGGAAAGAGCATCAGGTTTGATGTTGCGAGATCCCGGCGGTAGGAGAGCGTGAAATTGAAGCGCGTAAAGAACAGAGACCACCGCTGTTGACGGAGTTCAGCCTCCTGGCTGTTTGGATATACTCCAGGTTCTTGTGGTCTGTCCACACTACGAATGGTTCCTTTGACCCCTCTAACCAGTGCCGCCATTCTTCAAGGGCGAGCTTGACAGCCAACAGCTCGCGGTTCCCAATGTCGTAGTTGCATTCGGCAGGGGTTAGCCGACGGGAGTAGAAGGCACAGGGGTGCATCTTGCCATCCTCAGCTGCTCTTTGAGAAAGCACTGCACCCACTCCCACGTCCGAAGCATCTACCTCCACCACAAACTGCCTTGCTGCATCTGGCATCTGGAGGATGGGAGCAGAAGTGAAACATGTCTTGAGGATATTGAAGGCCTTATCAGCAGCTGATGTCCATTGGTACGGTTGTTTAGTGCTGGTTAGCGCCGTGAGGGGTGCAGCCACTGTGCTATAGTTTCTGATGAATCTCCTATAAAAAGTTGGCAAAGCCCAGGAACTGTTGCAACTTCTTCCGAGACTCAGGAACTGGCCAGGAAGTGACAGCCGACACCTTCGTGAGATCCATCTGAATGCTGCCCTCGGTCACCACATACCCCAGGAATGAAACGGTCTTGGCATGGAACTCGCACTTCTCTGCCTTCACGAAAAGAGAGTTCTCCAGCAGGCGGCGCAGGACCAACCGGACGTGGTGCGTGTGTTCTGACAGAGTCTTTGAGAATATTAAAATATCGTCAAGGTACACAAATACGAACGTATTTAGCATGTCCCTGAGGATATCATTCACTAGGGCTTGAAAAACTGCTGGGGCATTGGTGAGGCCGAAGGGCATGACGAGATATTCATAGTGGCCGGTTGGTGTGTTGAACGCTGTCTTCCATTCGTCTCCCTCCCTCATCCGCACCAGATGGTAGGCATTGCGAAGGTCCAGCTTAGTGAATACAGTGGCTCCCTGCAGCAGTTCGAAGGCAGACGAAAGTAAGGGCAGTGGGTAGCGATTCTTAACCGTGATGTCGTTTCAGACCCCGGTAATCTATGCATGGACGAAGAGAACCGTCCTTCTTGCCGACAAAGAAGAATCCCGCTCCTGCGGAGGGGAAGACGACGGTCTAATTATCCCGGGAGGCAAGAGAGTCATTAATGTAGTCCTCCATGGCCTTTCTTTCCGGGGCTGACAGTGAATACAGACGACCCTTGGGAGGTGCTGTGCCAGGCAGGAGATCAATCGCGCAGTCATAGGGTCTGTGTGGGGGTAGAGATGTCGCCTTGGATTTGTTGAACACCTCTTTCAGGCTGTGGTAACAGGCCGGAACATTGGATATGTCGGAGGTAGCGCTAGATCCTTCCCGGTGAACGGGCAGGGTGGCCCCCTTAAACAGGTCTGGTGACAACTCCTTCCCCACTCACGGACTGTTCCTGTCTCCCAGTCGATGTGGGGGTTGTGCTGACGGAGCCACGGGTATCCAAGAATGAGTGGTTGGCCAGGTGAGTGTAGGAGGTGAAACTGGATGGACTCCTGGTGGTTTCCTGACAGCAGGATTGTCACAGGGGCGGAGATATGAGTGACAGTGCCAAGATGATGCCCATCCAGGGCTCGTGCAGGAATGGGTTGTGTCAGTTGATGATGGTTCACGCCCAGTTGCTGTGCAAGCTCAGGGTCCATGATGTTTGCTTCGGCTCCGGAATCCACAAGGGCGCGCCAATGTATGAGTCTTGTCAGAAAGCTGAAGGCGGAGATGAAGCAGGGTCTTTCGGATGGAGGGAGACTGAAGGCTTGTTGAGCTCACCCGGATCTCCCCCTACACCTGGTGAGCTGCGGCTTTTGGCCGGACAAGTAGCGACACGGTGATTCTCGCCACCACAGTAGAGGCAAAGGTTGGAGCTTAGACGGCGCCGACGCTCCTCGGGAGTCAGAGAGGCACGGCCAATCTCCATGGGCTCAGGCTGATTGAGTTGGCTATGGGACTTGACAGGCAGGGGCTGGACAGAAGCGGTATCGACCCGAGTACGGATGGCAGGTTGACTGAGACGGCCCTTCTCCCTCCTCCGGGTCTGTATACGGCGGTCAATGCGAACGGCAAGGTCAATGGCGGCATCAAGCGTTGAGGGCGGGTCATGGGAAACAAGCTCGTCCTTGATATAGTCCGCCAGGCTATGGAGGAAGGCTTGCACCAGTGCCTCTGGGTTAAACGAGCTTTGACTGGCCAGGGTACGAAAGTCAATGGAGAAGTCTGCCACTGTCCGATTGCCCTGACGGATGGTGAGCAGAGCTTGTGACGCCTCGGCTGTTGGCGAGCCTAGGTCAAAGACCTTTAACATCTCCTCCTCAAAGGCACTGAAGGAGGCACAGGCTGGGGTTTGCCGGTCGAATTCCGCCGTTCCCCCACAACCGAGCTCGACCGGGTGAGATGTGTGATGACATACCCCACCTTGGCTCCCTCTGTTGAGAAAGTCCTGGGCTGTAGTGCAAACTGGATTCGGCAGCTGCTCAAGAATGGTCTTACTTGCTTCTGGTTGCCATCAAAACGTTCCGGTTCCCAATCCTTGGTTCAGGAGCGTGGGGATCTGGTGGCAGCACTGCCGGGCCTGCAGCATTGGGACCTCCAGCGGAGGGATGAAGGAGTATCGGTGGTACAGGAACAAAAGGACCAGGGGGGTGCAGGTGGAGTAGCCGGGCTTGAGAGTAGTTGCAGGGCTTGGGCTAGCTGTTGTTGCTGCAGTTGGAACTGTTGTTGCTGCTGGTTGAATAGCTGGAGAAGGGAAGCGATGTCGCCAGCCATCCGATTTATGTCTCCCTCAGAGCGTTCCAGTCGCTGTAGGGCAGTCCTCTCTGGCTCTTCCTCCATCGTGGTCAGGGAGTGCGCTGGGTCCATGATGGTCAGATCGTTCTGTCACGAACAGAAGAGGACCCAAGAGCGCAAGTTCAAATTCAGAGTTCTTTATTCAAGGTTACAGGCGGGAAGAGGAGTCCCAGGGGTGTCAGGGGTCTTTCAGGGTCCTCCTGTGGGTACCTGTGCTCCGGGGGTCACCAAATGTCCGGGGGTGTCCAGTCCAAGTGCTTAGTGTGTGTGTTCCCAGTGATGGAGCGGCGATCGGGCTGAGGTGGTGAAACGTCTGGGCACGCTCATCTGGTGGTCGGAGACCTGGGGGAACACACACACACAACAGCAATATGAATGGCAGGCAGAAGAACAGATCAGGGCTGGGCAAATATCGTGGTGAGAGACAGAAGGCAGAAACGAGTTACCGGAGGGGCTGAAGATCGGAGAGTAGTCGAGGTCCAGAAGGCAGGTTGGGATAGACGGGGCAGTAGAACAAGGAGGCAGTCAAGAAAGGATCGGTATCACAAACAGGAGTCAGAGCGCAGACAGGCAGGTTACTGGTCCGGGTTTGAAGACGATCTGACAGGGCTTGGCTGAAAACCAGGGCTTGATATACTGGGAGAGGTAGTGGGGAAATGCAGTTCAGCTGGCAGAGTAATTAGAACAGAGTGAGGCAAGGTGAGGATGGTGAGTGGGAAATGCAGTGCAGCTGGCCAGGTAACAAGAGCAGAGCAGGGCAGGTGGAGCTAGTTAGGCTGAGTAGAGAGAGGGAGGTGAGCAGAGTGGAAGATAATTGAATGCAATTAATGTTGCTACCAGGGAGAGAGAGTGCTCATGACAGGCAGAATACTTAACCACTGGGACTGACCCAAAATTAAGGAAAGCTTTGACTATGTACAGACTCAGTGAGCATAGCCTTACTATTGAGAGAGGCCGCCGTAGGCAGACCTGGCTCTCAAGAGAAGACAGGTTATGTGCACACAGCCCACAAAATTAGGTGGAAACTGAGCTACACTTCCTAACCTCCTGTCAAATGTTTGACCATATTAGAGACACATCTTTTTCTCAGATTACACAGACCCACAAAGAATCTGAAAACAAATCCAGTTTTGATCAACTTTATCTATTGGGTG
This sequence comes from Coregonus clupeaformis, assembly GCF_020615455.1. Taxonomy (NCBI): domain Eukaryota; kingdom Metazoa; phylum Chordata; class Actinopteri; order Salmoniformes; family Salmonidae; genus Coregonus; species Coregonus clupeaformis. The sequence goes on from NC_059220.1 coordinate 33,325,050, forward strand.
AAATACCACAGTGTGCCATCACAGCAGCAATATTTGTGACCTGTTGCCACAAGAAAAGGGCAACCAGTGAAGAACAAACACCATTGTAAATACAACCCATATTTATGTTTATTTATTTTCCCCTTTGTACGTTAACTATTTGCACATCGTTATAACACCGTACGTAGCCATAATATGACATTTTCAATGTCTCTATTCCTTTCAAAATGTTGTGAGTATAATGTTTACTGTTCACTTTTGACTGTTTATTTCACTTTTGTTTATTATCTATTTCACTTGCTTTGGAAATGTAAACATATGTTTCCCATGCCAATAAAGCCCTTTTAATTGAATTGAGAGAGAGAGAGAGACAGACAGACAGAGACAGAATGAGGAACTATAATTCGCAATGGATGTTAAAAAACAGACTTAGTTGACTTGTGTGAGGCAAAGAAAAAACTGTGTGGTGTACATGGTGAGGTAAGACAATCAGAAATAAGACATTGCCAAATGGGCACTTTCCTACATATGCATGCATTCTGGAGAGAGACACACCATATCTTCGCCACACCCCCTCACCTTCTTCTTGATGTAACATTTTAAATTATACTCAAAACACATTATCTTCACAGATATTTTACACGCTTTTCACTGAAAGCTGCAACTCCATCAGATATACCCATTGCCACACGCACTACCCAAATCGCGGGCTTCCCAAACACACTTCTGATTTGAAACAATCCACAGCAAATGATCCTCTGTGGCTAGACAGGAGTAATGATATAATGTTGGAGTAACAGACATTTACTTTAGGGCAATCCAACATCCTAACAGTGCACTGTGCATCGGCCAACATTACTTTCCAATTCGCAAGAGGCTGAAACCAGAGATCTGTAGGCCTATATAATGACGAGACGCTGAAGACTCCACCCTAACAATGGGAGTATTTGTCCCAAAGGCTGCAAGGCAGGCGACAAGCTTAGGTCTGCATATTCCCATATAAACGCATTTGGCTTATACGTGACAGATTTTGGCGAGAGTGAGCCCTCTCGCTTCGCCTCTTCCTCTCTGCTGAAACTATATCACCGGAGAAAGCATCCGAGCGAGCGAAACAGTGCCCCTCTATACTTAGCTCATGTATCTGATGCTTCTCTGGCCAGAAATAGTATGACATGCCATACTCTTTTGGTCCAGACAGAATCAGATACATGGTCTACACATACGGAGACAGAGGGGCGCTGTTTCGCTCGCTCGGATGCTTTAACTGAGATTGATGCATATTTTTGTTGGCGCGCGTCTCGGTCAAATAAATGATCAATATTTCAATATTTTATTTAGACGGGCAAGGAGGCCTAAGGCCTGACAATAACGCCGGCCATGTGTAGGTCTGATATCTGATTGGAGGTTAACTTTACAGTAATACTATTGGTCAACAACTCAGATTTTTAATCCAAACAACTCAGATGCTTATAAAAGGGTCTAAGATTCATTGTTCTTGCTCTTATTTGTTCCTGACCTGCTGTAGTGACATACTCTTTCTTTCTTTCTTTCTTTCTCTCTCCAGCCCATGGACTTTTGGGGCATGGCCTTTCAGGCTATGGTCTCTCTCTCTCTCTCTCTCTCTCTCTCTCTCTCTCTCTCTCTCTCTCTCTCTCTCTCTCTCTCTCTCTCTCTCTCTCTCTCTCTCTCTCTCTCTCTCTCTCTCTCTCTCTCTCTCTCTCTCTCTCTCTCTCTCTCTCTCTCTCTCTCTCTCTGACCATGCAAAGAATAATGCCTTGTAATGCTTGTTAATGCTTTGTAACTTTAGTTGATGCCTTGTATGTGAATCCATTCATTTTACAAAGTTATTAAATACACTATTTAGAATTCCCTTCTCAGACATTTCTTCATTGCCTATTACTGTAATTCAACCACAGTCTCCTTGCATATTCCTATTTATCCTATGGAGTCAGATAAAGATAATTAATTTAATGAGCTAATTGCTTAGTCTTATTATGAGTCCCATGTGATGTGTATTTAATATACTGCATATTCACATATCAAATATTACTTTCCACTACAGCAGTTTAACCAAGTATGATTCCAGCTTTAAGAACATAGGTGTAGATGCAATGCATTGTGTTCTGTATCATATGAAATGGATGTGGCACTTTCACATGCAGAATCATTATACTGTTTGCTACTCATCATACATGATATGGGAAGAGTTATTGTCAAATAACTGAATTTCATTTCAAAGCAACACCCTCTGATAGGCAACTCATTGTTCAATCTCTCTCTCTCTCTCTCTCTCTCTCTCTCTCTCTCTCTCTCTCTCTCTCTCTCTCTCTCTCTCTCTCTCTCTCTCTCTCTCTCTCTCTCTCTCTCTCTCTCTCTCTCTCTCTCTCTCTCTCTCTCTCTCTCTCTCTCTCTCTCTCTCTCTCTCTCTCTCTCTCTCTCTCTCTCTCTCTCCCTCTCTCTCTCTCTCTCTCTCTCTCTCTCTCTCTCTCTCTCTCTCTCTCTCTCTCTCTCTCTCTCTCTCTCTGTCTCTCGCTCTCCTTCTCTCTCTCTCTCTTGCTCTCCCTCTCTCTATTAGGATGTCCCATTCAACATTTATAAATGCCACTGGAAATATCAGGCTCCTGTTGTAATGTACGACATCCAACCTGACATGTCTCAATCTCTCTCACACACACACACACACACACAAACACACACACACACACACACACACACACACACACACACACACACACACACACGCTGCAGGTCACTGCGTTAATTATTCATCCACACGTTCAGATGCTGTCTCTTTCCTCCCCTCTCTCTTCCCTTCTTCGTCTCAAGGTATTGAGTGTAATCTCATCTGAATAGAGAGGTGCTTAAAAGCATCAACTACCCACTCTCCCAGCCCCCAGACAAGAACCCAAGTCCCCCACTCCAAAAACAATAATAGGCTAATCTCCACAAACAGCACTAACATATAGCTAACTTATATAGTTGCATACAGCAACTCCACGCTGCAAAATGCTTGGAAAGTGGAGACATCATAGAACATCAAAAAGTAAACATTGCTGGAGAGACTTTGCCGTTTTGGAAACACTGTCGCGTTTGCTAGCAAAGGGATTTGCGGTGGCTAATTAACGGTAAATAAGTGAATTTTTTCGCCTCACAGTTAGCCAAGATGCTTGGCTAGCCAGCTAACATTGTTACAGTAGATTCGCCGAGACAATAATAACCTGTATCCAAAATGACAGGTGTCCCGTTTGGCCATTGTGATGCACATCCATGTGTATCCACTTTCTGTGTGTATAGAAGGACCAAACTACAGTAGAGTCTGATGTGTAGTTCTCCCAGACAATGAACAGACATGTTTACTGGCCTCGTTGTCTCCTCAACAGTACTGTCTACACACCTCTGAGAAACAGAGAGAGAGAGATATAGAGAGAGGCTAGTGTGTGGGTTGGGATGCCTCTGAAGAAATGAGTGGAGCAATGATGAGATTTGAGCATGTCTAAATCTTCTTCCCTCTTCACTGTAACCTGCCCTTAATTAAAGAAGCTTATTTCACTCTGAAAGAGAGAGAGGGAGAGAGAAGAGAGCGAAAGAGGGCAAGAGAGATAAAGAGGAGAGAGAGAGAGAGAGAGAGAGAGAGAGAGAGAGAGAGAGAGAGAGAGAGAGAGAGAGAGAGAGAGAGAGAGAGAGAGAGAGAGAGAGAGAGAGAGAGAGAGAGAGAGAGAGAGAGAGAGAGAGAGAGAGAGAGAGAGAGAGAGAGAGAGAGAGAGAGAGAGAGAGGGAGGAGAGGAGAAAGAAAGAAAGAAAGAAAGAAAGAAAGAAAGAAAGAAAGAAAGAAAGAAAGAAAGAAAGAAAGAAAGAAAGAAAGAAAGAAAGAAAGAAAGAAAGAAAGAAAGAAAGAAAGAAAGAAAGAAAGAGAAAGAGGGTGAGAGTGAGAGAGCGAGAGAGAGAGAAGAGGAGAGCGAGAGAGAGAGAGAGAGAGAGAGAGAGAGAGAGAGAGAGAGAGAGAGAGAGAGAGAGATAGGAAATGACATTACTGCCTTCTTTATAATGAGATAATTAGCATAGTCATAAGACTGGAGGGTGTTTAATGAAGAGATGTATACAGGACTATAACTAGAAGACTGCCTCTGGAGAGACAGAAAACACTAAACCCTGACTAAAGAGATGGAGAGAAGGAGGGATGGAGGGCAGAAGAGGAGAGAAAAGAAAAGCGCAACACAAATTGAGTGCCTGTAGCAGCCCGCAGTAGGAGGAATACATTAGAAGACTGAATTACTTTTCCCTGACAGCCTACAATACACTGCTGTCTACCGGCTCACACTAGACGGACAGTGTGTGTATGTGTGTCTGTGTGCATTTGTGTGTGTGTGTGTTTGTGTGTACGTGTGTGTGTGTGTGAAAGAGGACCTGACCTGTGCTAATGTGGACTCATTCAGAGGGGCTGATAACACACTAATATAACACAGGCATCTGAAGGGAAGGCATGCCCAGGGTCCTTATATTCAACCCACTGACCTCTGACTTCTAGCCCTTCCAGGGACGGCCACATGAAACTGTCATGGCAGCCTGGTCATTTTCTCATCACTGGACATCATTCCAACACACACACACACAACCACACACACACACACACACACACACACACACACACACACACACACACACACACACACACCCTTGTCCACAAACACCCTCCTCAGAGTAAATCTACCCCCTCACTCATCAACTCTGATGGTGTTATTATGGGGGAATTATGATAATGTGAGCCAAGTTCCTAATAACAGCCTGTGTAGATGTTGTGGCAGGGCCACTGTTATCTTGTGACTTTAGGCCTCAGTGACTGAATTTCCATTAGACATGCACTCTCATAGTCAGTGGTTTCAATTTAACTTTCTATTTAATTGATTGAAACAGTTTTAGTGGTCTTGAAGGCTAAACCAGGGGAGTACATCTCTGTAGCCCAGGGCCTGTATTCACAATGTATCTCAGAGTAGGAGTGCTGATCTAGGATCAGTCCCCCTCTCTTATTCATTATGATTTAAAAGGTAAAACTGATCCTGAGACACTTTATGAATACGGGACCAGGCCTCAATGACCACAGTCCTGTTATTCTCCCGCAATATGAATCAATAACAGATTATAACACTTTATAACAAGCTTATATAGTCTCTATGTCTCTCAGGTTCCGCTGATTGTGATCTCATTGACTCCGTAGTAGCGGAAGGTCACCCCTGAATCTTGCGTGTTGTACTGTCCGCTCGGGTGGCGCCTGACCTGGGTGGCCTGAACCATCTCCTGCAGGACTGGGGTGTTGTAGAAGTCGTTGTAGCCTGGACGCAGGTTGGGCTCCAGAGTCAACATACTGAAGGTGATGTTACCTTGGGAGTATGGGACATCACTGAAACACAAACACATACAGAGAGTACAAAGTCAACAACAGAAAGAACAGAAAGTCAACTCTGAGGAATTCCCACTGTGTGTGTGTGTGGTGTTCAGGTTCAGTATGAGGGCATGTGTTAGAGGACTGTCTCAGTAACTTGTGATTTTTAACCCAACAGGGGACGACAGGTGCTGCTACTACTGCATTATTCACTGAACACACACCCAGTCTTCCTATCCTTATTTCTTATTTTTCTTCTAAATCTCAATCTCCCACTTCCTCTCTCCATTCCCGCTACCCGATCCTAGCTCTACCTCTCCCTCCGTCTTTTTCTATCCCTCTCCTTCCCTCTCGCTCTCTCTCTCTCTTTCTCTCTCTCCCTCTCCTCCCTTCGCTAATAGGGTCAGACGTATCCAGGCCAGTTCTACTGTGACGTCACTTCTACTCTAACCTGTCTCTCTGCTCAAGGTGTGTGTGTTTGTGTGTTTCATTGTGAATCAAAACAAAGTATTCAAATGTGTGTGTGTGTGTGTTAAGGGGGTGGGTGGGGCAGAGGTGCACCTCTGTTTTGGAGTGTTGAAATATTGAGAGACCTGGTGCTAAGCATCTGCTCTAAACACAATCACACACACAATCCCACACACACAAACACACAATCACATACACACAATCACACACACACACACACACACACACACACACACATACACACACAATCACACACACACACACTTATTCTTCAAAGTTTGATGCAGGGAGCCAAGGATCTCAAAGCCCAATAACAGTTCATCTTTGATATCCTATCAACAACTACCGTAGCTAATGAATGTACTAGGAGACTGTGTTAGTGTGCCAACCCACAGTGTTGCTGATTTATTTTATCACTCTAATCTATAATCATCACTTTAATCTTTATTTGTAAGAGGGATCCATGTTTATCCAACAGGGTGAAAGAGAGAGCACGTGACCTCAGCTCTGTGGGGGTTCCATCACTGTGATTGGTGGAGATCAAACACTTCCTGATTTTGTGTGTGTGTGTTCTCAAGCGTGTGTGTGTGTGCGTGCGTGCTAGTGTGCATTGTGTGTGTGTTCCTGTGTTTAATCGGAGCTTGGCGAGGGAGTTTCTATTCCCAGCCAAGCCCCTTCAGTCCCTCTCTACTCCGCTCCGCTCTGCATCTCCCAGACAGATCTGAAATCTGGGAACACACTACCAGGAACACTGCCAGGACGAGCCAGAAAAGCTCCTTACACACACACACACACACACACACACACACACTCATTGTGATGAGGTGATTTCGAAGGAGTCAGGCGTAGGAGGGTAAATCACAGAATAACAGGATTTATTCTGAAACACAGAGTTACGCAGTAATGCGTCAAAATACTCCAGTGCGCAAAACAGGCGCACTGGAAAATACAGGGCACACAGGAAAATATCCCGGCGATACAAAATACACAGAGCTCCACCGAGCTTCTCGATCCTCCACAATAAACAATCACACACAAAGACAAGGGGGCAGAGGGAACACTTATACAGGTACTGATGAGGGTATATGAACCAGGCGTGTGTAAACAAGACAAAACAAATGGAATGAAGAGATGAGGAGTGGCAGTGGCTAGAAGGCCGGTGACGACGAACGCCGAAGCCTGCCCGAACAAGGAGAGATGGCAGCTTCGGAGGAAGTCGTGACAGCACCCACCCCCTTGACGCGCATCTCCAGCAGCACGCCGACACCGGCCTCGGGGACGGCCAGGAGGACGCAGAGCAGGGCGAGCCGGATGGCGACGGTGGAAATCCCGCAATAGGAGGGATCGCTCCTCCGGACCGTACCCCTCCCACTCCACGAGGTACTGAAGGCCCCCCACCCGACGCCTCGAATCCAGGATGGAATGGACGGAGTACGCCGGGGCCTCCTCGATGTCCAGAGGGGGCGGAGTAACCTCCCGCACCTCAGAGTCCTGGAGCGGACCAGCCATCACCGGCCTGAGGAGAGAGCGAGGGTTTTAATATGGTAATCTGGAGGGAGTAATAACCTATATGTAACCTCATTTATCATCCTCAGGACTTTCAACGGCCCCACAAACCGCGGCCTCAGCTTCCAGCAGGGCAGGCGGCGGGGCAGATTACGGGTCGAGAGCCAGACCCGATCACCCGGTACTAAGACCGGGGCCTCACTGCGGTGGCGGTCAGCGTTGGCTTTCTGGCGACGCACGGCACGCTGGAGGTGGACATGAGCAGAGTTCCGAAACCAGTCATCCACCGCAGGAGCTTCGGTCTGGCTCTGATGCCACGGTGCCAGAACCGGCTGATAACCTAAAACACATTGAAAGGGCAATAGGTTAGTGGAGGAGTGGCGGAAAGAGTTTTGGGCATATTCTGCCCATGGCAAGAACACCGACCACTCCCCCGGCCGGTCCTGGGAGTAGGAGCGCAGGAACCTACCCACATCCAGGTTCACCCGTTCCACCTGCCCATTACTCTCAGGGTGAAACCCAGAGGTCAGGCTGACCGAGACTCCCAGACATTCCATGAACACCTTCCAGACCCTGGATGTAATCTGGGGACCCTGGTCAGACACTATGTGCTCTGGCACACCGTAGTGCCGGAAGACGTGAGTAAACAGGGCCTCCGCAGTCTGCAGGGCCTTGGGGAGACCGGGCAGAAGAAGGAGGCGACAGGCTTTTGAAAGCGGTCCACAATGACCAGGATGGTGGTGTTACCCTGAGAGAGGGGAAGATCAATGAGAAAGTCAATACACAGGTGGGACCATGGCCATTGTGGAACTGGTAAAGGCTGTAACTTACCTGCTGGGAGGTGCCTAGGTGCCTTACTCTGGGCGCACACCGGGCAGGAGGAGACATACACCCTCACGTCCTTAGCCAAGGTAAGCAACCAGTACTTTCCGGTCAGGCAGCGACCGATACCTGGGTGACCAGAGGAGGGGGACGTGTGTGCCCAATAGATCAGACGGTCACAGACAAGAGAGGGCACGTACTGCAGCCGAGCTGGACACTGAGGTGGAGATGGCTCTGTGCGTAACGCCCGCTCTATATCTGCGTCCATCGCTCCCCACACTACCGGCACCACAATGCAGGAGGCCGGGAGTATGGGGATGTTGTCTATGGGCCTCTCCTCTGTTTCGTACAGCCGTGACAGTGCGTCTGCCTTCGTGTTCTTCGTACCCGGGATGTAAGATAGTGTAAAATCAAACCGGGTGAAGAATAGGGCCCACCTGGCCTGGCGAGGATTCAGCCTCCTCGCTGCCCAAATGTACTCCAGGTTATGGTGGTCCGTCCAGACGAGGAAAGAGTGTTTTGCCCCCTCGACCCAGTGCCTCCACACGGTCAGGGCTCGGACAACAGCCAACAGCTCCCGATCACCAACGTGGTAGTTCTGCTGTGCCTGGCTGAGCTTCTTGGAGAAGAAGGCACAGGGGCGGAGCTTGGGTGGCGTGCCCGAGCATTGAGATAGGACAGCGCCTATCGCTACCTCGGACGCATCCACCTCTACTACGAACGGTAGTGATGGATCGGGATGGGCCAGCACCGGGGATGAGGAGAACAGAACCCTCAGGTTACTGAAAGCCCTGTCAGCCTCAGAAGACCAGCGGAGCCGGAATGGCCCACCCTTCAACAGAATGTGATGGGAGCTGCGACCTTGCCAAATCCCCGGATAAACCTCCGATAGTAGTTGGCAAAGCCAAAAAGCGCTGCACCTTCTTTACCGTGGTTGGAGTCGGCCAATTACGCACAGCTGAAATGCGATCTCCCTCCATCTCCACACATGAGGGGGTAATGCGGTATCCGAGGAAGGAGACGGACTGTTGGAAAAACAGACACTTTTCTGCCTTGACATAAAGGTAATGTTCCAACAGTCGGGCCAGCACTTTGCGAACCAGGGACACATGCTCGGCGCACGTAGTGGAAAATACCAGAATGTAATCGATGTAGACCACTACACCGCGACCAAGCATGTCCCGAAACACTTCATTCACAAAGGACTGGAAGACGGATGGAGCATTCATCAAACCATAAGGCATCACCAGGTACTCGTAATGCCCCGTGGTTGTGCTGAATACTGTCTTCCACTCGTCCCCCTCTCGGACACGCACCAGGTTGTACGCACTCCGGAGATCTAATTTTGTGAAGAAGCGCGCCCCATGCATTGACTCGATCACAGATGGAATGAGGGGTAGAGGATAACTATAACGTATTGTCCCCTTGTTCAGTGCTCGGTAATCAATGCAAGGGCACAGACCTCTGTATTTCTTCTTCACAAAAAAGAAACTTGAGGAGGCGTGCGAAGTGGAGGGACGTATGAACACCTGGTGCAGGGACTCGGAGACGTATGTCTCCATCGCCTTCGTTTCAGCCTGCAACAGGGGATATACATGACTCCTGGGAGGCACAGCGTCTACCCGGAGGTTTATCGCGCAATCCCCCGCCCAATGAGGTGGTAATTTTGGTCGCCTGCATTTTGGAAAACATGTGCGCCAAATCGAGGTATTTGTGGGGAATGTGCACGGTGGAGGTAGTGTCTGGACTTTCCACCGTGGTTGCACCAACTGAAACACCTAGACACCTACCCTGACACTCTCGCGACCACCCCGTGAGAACCCTCTGTGGCCATGAAAAGGTGGGGTTGTGTAGTGCTAACCAAGGAAGACCTAACACAACAGGGAAATCAGGAAAAAAAAAGGTACTTGCCCTCTTTGGATCTCATGCGTAACCATAATGACTGGTGCTGTAACTTCCCTAACGAACCCGGACCTTAATGGTTGACTGTCAAGTGCTCTGATGGGGAGTGGAATGGATAGGGGAACCAATATAATGCCTAGACTATGTGCAAATGACCTGTCCATAAAGTTCCCAGCTGCACCTGAATCGACCAACGCCTTACACAGGGGAACTACCGTGTAATCAGGAATGTGTAGGGTACAGTGCGCAGCAGAGGGCTCTGAAAAAGTGTGGGTGTTCGATACCTGGGATGATGCGAGAGTGCCCTGCCTGCCGCCTCCAGACCCAAAAGAACGGTGACGACAGCGTGCAGGAGAATGTCCTCTCGTGCCACAAGAGTGACACTGGCGCTGTCGTCCTCCGCTCTCCCGGATCGCCGCTCCACCCAGCTCCATCATCTCATGATCCTGGTTGGAGGGGGTGGAAAAGGCAGGCCCCTTCCAAGACGTCCTCTAGAAGCCAGCATATTGTCCAACCGGAAGGCCATGTCCACCAGTTGATTGAAGGACAACGTGGTGTCCCGGCAGGCTAGCTCCCTTCAGACATCCTCTCGTAGTTGGCACCGGAAGTGGTCGATGAGGGCCCGCTCGTTCCACCCGGACCCAGCCGCTAGAGTACGAAACTCCAGGGCGAAGTCCTGCGCGGTCCTCGTCCTCTGCCTCAGGTGGACCAGCCGCTCGCCCGCCTCTCTACCTTCGGGCGGGTGATCGAAGACGGCCCGAAAGAGGCAAGTGAACTCCCCGTAGTTGTCCAACGCGGCTCCTCCTTCACTCCAAACCGCGTTGGCCCACTACAGGGCTTTCCCCGAGAGGCAGGAGACGAGGGCGGACACCTTCTCCCGCTCCGATGGAGCCAAGCTGATGTTCGAGAATAATACATCCATTTGTAGGAGGAGGGCAGCTGTCCCGTCAAAATCCCATGGTCGGGATATATGAATCCCTCTGGGTGCTGGGGTGTGGGTGGCTGGATCCGGTCGCTCAGCTGGTCCCGAAAGATCAGGTCCTCTCCTCTCCAGGTCGAGATTGACTCCCGAGTGGCGCAGTGGTCTAAGGCACTGCATCGCAGTGCTAGCTGTGCCACTAGAGATCCTGGTTAGAGTCCAGGCTCTGTCGCAGCCGGCCGCGACCGGGAGACCCATATTGGTCCAGCGTCATCCAAGGTAGGGGAGGGTTTGGCCGGCAGGGATGTGGGTTCGTTTCCCACGGTGGGCCAGTATGAAAAAAACAAACATGTATGCATTCACTAACTGTAAGTCGCTCTAAATGACTAAAATGTCCAACGCCTGGAGAGGAGATCTATTGCTTCTCCCAAGCTGGCTAGTATCGTCGAATGCTCCCGGACCCGTGCCACGACTCCAAGCAGGTGCTCCTCTCCTGCTGATTCCATTTCTTGGTGTGTGAGTCTGTGATGAGGTGATTTTGAAGGAGTCAGACACAGGAGGGTAAATCACAGAATAACAGGATTTATTCTGAAACACAGAGTTAATCAGTAATGCATCAAAATACTCCAGTGCGCAAAACAGGTGCACTGGAAAATACAGGGCACACAGGAAAATATCCCTGCGATACAAAATACACGGAGCACCACCGAGCTTCTCGATCCTCCACAATAAACAATCACACACAAAGACAAGGGGGCAGAGGGAACACTTATACAGGTACTGATGAGGGGATATGAACCAGGTGTGTGTAATAAACAAGACAAAACAAACGGAATGAAGAGATGAGGAGCGGCAGTGGCTAGAAGGCCGGTGACGACGAACGCCGAAGCCTGCCCGAACATGGAGAGGTGGCAGCTTCGGAGGAAGTCGTGACACTCACGCACACACACACACAGACACACAGACACAAACAAAAACGTGTGTACGTACCCACACACGCACGCACGCGCACATACTCTACCTTAAGATCCGCTCATCTTTTTCAGAATTCACCGATAAATTGGTCCACAAGGCATAGAGACCGAGAATGATTTATTAATAGGAAATCAATATATTTCCATGACAGAATAAAAAAGTTATTTTGGACTAACCAAAGTAGATATTTTCAAATACATGCAGCTTAAAAGTTTCATATCACAAAATTTCAATTTGAAATCTTTTTGACATCAGAGCAATCTTGAGCGAATCCTATATGAGTCAGAAAATGATATTCATATGATAAGTAAGATATACAAAACCTTGCAGAGAGCATATCCAACTAACAATATCTTAGAAAAAAATATAAACTATTGGAACCAAGACTTAAAAATAACTGATATTGGCACAAGATGGAGGGAGTGTTGGAACATAACTAACTAAATTAAAGTTAAATAAAATGTACACTTAATCCAGTATAAACTAATGTATAGAATTTATTATACAAGAGACACAATTCACAAATTCTATAGCACAACGGCAGAGTCATGTCTTAAGTGTAAAACTAACAATGACTCAATAATTCATGCCTTATGGGAGTTCTATAAAGTCCAAAGGTTATGGGCTGAGTAAGAAAGTTGGCTGTCAGAAGTTTACTGTACTTTTAATCTGTTTGCCTACCTATTTCAAGACATGGCATATGGGGAAGTAGTGAGATACCTGATGGTTTGGATGATACTTTTCTGGAAGCTGGATATCAACCAATCCTCCATCGTTAACACAATGGAAAGATCAAATGCTTTATTATCTAAATGTTGAAAGTGTGTGGGCGACAGAGAGAAACAAAAAGGTGCAGTTTGAGGCCATGTGGAGGCGAGTGATGCAGGCGCTGGAGATGGGGGCGTGAGCAGGTGGGTCTGGGCAGGTGTGATGTCACTGATGTTTGTGTGTCTGTATGCTGTCGTTTGTATGCATATGTTTTGTAATGTATAAAAAATACAATACAATACCCTGCTACTATCCCACGAGCCTCTGTTCCTAATCAAAGATGAAGCCTCTCTCTGGCCACGCTGACACAGATTAGGAGAGGAGGAATTGAGTGTGTGTGTGTGTGTCTGTTTGATTGCTGTTAGAGAAATAGAAATAGAAAAAGAGAGAAAATAGAGGAGTGTGGGCTTAGTGGCTCCTTACCTGAGGAACTGTAGACAGTTGACAGAGTCTGGTCTGAGCAGGGGTCCGTTGTTCTACAGACCAAACAGGCTGCAGTCTCTGGCCATGTACTACCAGTCTAGCCACGCTGCTGTTACTGCTGCTGTTGTTACTGCTGCTTCTCCTAAGGATCCACACAGACCCAGCTCCAGGATAAAGTGACTAAGGGGTCAGTTGAAATTGGTGAGGGGGCAACATTTTGGGGGGGTTCTTGCATTGGAATTATATTGAATTCTGCTTATATCACGCTATACCACAATAAACATAATGTTCAAATGCCGAGACTCCGAGATTATTGAATGCTTTTGACAGGATGGCGCAAAATCTGTGGCCTATCTAATGAATATAAGCTACAACAGGGTTTCCACAGCTCAGTCCTGCCCCCCCCCCCCCATGTGCACGTTTTGTGTTTTGCCCTAGCACCACACAGCTGATTCAAATAACCAACTCATCATCAAGCTTTGATTATTTGAATCAGCTGTGGAGTGCTAGGTCAAAAAACAAAACGCGTACCCGGTTAGGGGGGCTCAGGACCGAGCTTGGGAAACCCTGGGATACAAGATAGATAGGGTAATTCACCTATTACAAACAGCCTATGTGAATGCAGCCCTATACACAGCTGTCTTACCAAAATAATGCAAACTAAATGCTGAAAGTAGTAGCCTAGTTATTCATTCATGCAAACAAACATACTGAATAGCAGTTTGGCTTAGAATACCGACACAACTGCGCATGTGAACGAATGAATGCGAACAGAACAAAACAGCGGTACCAAGTAGTAGGCCAAGTAAACAAAATATCAGATCGATAAAGGAATGACACAATCTATATTCAGGCTAGTTACATTAACAGTTAACAAACACTGTAAACAAAAGGCAAATGGAGATCCAGATAACCAAAACATAGCCTACAGCCTACTACAGTGAGATGCAGCAATGCACAGCTGTCCTGCCAAACAAATAGGCCTATAGGCCTGCTCAAACATGGAAAATCATGCCGCTCATGAGTTCAGCAACACATTGTGATCAAATCAAATCAAATCAAATCAAATCAAATTTTATTGGTCACATGCGCCGAATACAACAGGTGCAGACATTACAGTGAAATGCTTACTTACAGCCCTTAACCAACAGTGCATTTATTTTAAACAAAAAAGTAAGAATAAAACAACAACAAAAAAGTGTTGAGAAAAAAAGAGCAGAAGTAAAAATAAAGTGACAGTAGGGAGGCTATATATACAATAGAATAAAGTGACAGTAGGGAGGCTATATATACAGGGGGGTACCGTTGCATAGTCAATGTGCGGGGCACCGGCTAGTTGAGGTAGTTGAGGTAATATGTACATGTGGGTAGAGTTAAAGTGACTATGCATAAATACTTAACAGAGTAGCAGCAGCGTAAAAAGTATGGGGTGGGGGGCAGTGCAAATAGTCCGGGTAGCCATGATTAGCTGTTCAGGAGTCTTATGGCTTGGGGGTAGAAGCTGTTGAGAAGTCTTTTGGACCTAGACTTGGCACTCCGGTACCGCTTGCCGTGCGGTAGCAGAGAGAACAGTCTATGACTAGGGTGACTGGAGTCTTTGACAATTTTGAGGGCCTTCCTCTGACACCGCCTGGTATAGAGGTCCTGGATGGCAGGGAGCTTTGCCCCTGTGATGTACTGGGCCGTACGCACTACCCTCTGTAGTGCCTTGCGGTCAGAGGCCAAGCAGTTGCCATACCAGGCGGTGATGCAACCAGTCAGGATGCTCTCGATGGTGCAGCTGTAGAATTTTTGAGGATCTGAGGACCCATGCCAAATCTTTTTAGTCTCCTGAGGGGGATTAGGCTTTGTCGTGCCCTCTTCACGACTGTCTTGGTGTGTTTGGACCATGATAGTTCGTTGGTGATGTGGACACCAAGGAACTTGAAGCTCTCAACCTGTTCCACTACAGCCCCGTCGATGAGAATGGGGGCGTGCTCAGTCCTCTTTTTTTTCCTGTAGTCCACAATCATCTCCTTTGTCTTGGTCACGTTGAGGGAGAGGTTGTTGTCCTGGCACCACACGGCCAGATCTCTGACCTCCTCCCTATAGGCTGTCTCATCGTTGTCGGTGATCAGGCCTACCACTGTTGTGTCGTCGGCAAACTTAATGATGGTGTTGGAGTCGTGCCTGGCCATGCAGTCATGGGTGAACAGAGAGTACAGGAGGGGACTGAGCACGCACCCCTGAGGGGCCCCCCGTGTTGAGGATCAGTGTGGCAGATGTGTTGTTACCTACCCTTACCACCTGGGGGCGGCCCGTCAGGAAGTCCAGGATCCAGTTGCAGAGGGAGGTGTTTAGTCCCAGGATCCTTAGCTTAGTGATGAGCTTTGAGGGCACTATGGTGTTGAATGCTGAGCTGTAGTCAATGAATAGCATTCTCACGTAGGTGTTCCTCTTGTCCAGGTGGGAAAGGGCAGTGTGGAGTGCGATAGAGATTGCATCATCTGTGGATCTGTTGGGGCGGTATGCAAATTGGAGTGGGTCTAGGGTTTCTGGGATTATGCTGTTGATGTGAGCCATGACCAGTCTTTCAAAGCACTTCATGGCTACAGACGTCAGTGCCACGGGTCGGTAGTCATTTAGGCAGGTTATCTTAGAGTTCTTGGGCACGGGGACTATGGTGGTCTGCTTGAAACATGTTGGTATTACAGACTCAGTCAGGGACATGTTGAAAATGTCAGTGAAGACACTTGCCAGTTGGTCAGCACATGCTCGGAGTACACGTCCTGGTAATCCGTCTGGCCCTGCGGCCTTGTGAATGTTGACCTGCTTAAAAGTCTTACTCACATCGGCTACGGAGAGCGTGATCACATAGTCGTCCGGAACAGCTGGTGCTCTCATGCATGCTTCAGTGTTGCTTGCCTCGAGCGAGCATAGAAGTGGTTTAGCTCGTCTGGTAGGCTTGTGTCACTGGGCAGCTCGCGGCTGTGCTTCCCCTTTGTAGTCTGTAATAGTTTTCAAGCCCTGCCACATCCGACGAGCGTCAGAGCCAGTGTAGTATGATTCAATCTTAGACCTGTATTGACTCTTTGCCTGTTTGATGGTTCGTCGGAGGTCATAGCGGGATTTCTTATAAGCGTCCGGGTTAGAGTCCGTTCCTTGAAAGCGGCAGCTCTACCCTTTAGCTCAGTGCGGATGTTTCCTGTAATCCATGGCTTCTGGTTGGGGTATGTACGTACGGTCACTGTGGGGACGACATCATCGATGCACTTATTGATGAAGCCAGTGACTGATGTGGTGTACTCCTCAATGCTGTCTGAAGAATCCCGGAACATGTTCCAGTCTGTGCTAGCAAAACAGTCCTGTAGCTTAGCATCTGCGTCATCTGACCACTTTTTTTATTAGCCGAATCACTGGTGCTTCCTGCTTCAGTTTTTGCTTATAAGCAGGAATCAGGAGGATAGAGTTATGGTCAGATTTGCCAAATGGAGGGCGAGGGAGAGCTTTGTATGCGTCTCTGTGTGTGGAGTAAAGGTGGTCTAGAGTTTTTTCCCCTCTGGTTGCACATTTAACATGCTGGTAGAAATTAGGTAGAACGGATTTAAGTTTCCCTGCATTAAAGTCCCCTGCTACTAGGAGCGCTGCATCTGGATGAGCGTTTTCCTGTTGATTAATGGCCTTGTACAACTCATTCAGTGCAATCTTAATGCCAGCATTGGTTTGTGGTGGTAAATAGACAGCTATGAAAAATATAGATGAAAACTCTCTTGGTAAATAGTGTGGTCTACAGCTTATCATAAGATACTCTACCTCAGGCGAGCAAAACCTTGAGACTTCCTTAGTATTTGATTTTGTGCACCAGCTGTTGTTTACAAATATACAGAGACCGCCACCCCTCGTCTTACCCGAGTCTGCCGTTCTGTCCTGCCGATGTAGCGTATAGCCTGCTAGCTGAATGTTATCATTGTCGTGCTCAGCCACGACTCCGTGAAACATAAGATATTACAGTTTTTAATGTCCCGTTGGTAGGATAACCGTAATCTTAAATCGTCCATTTTATTCTCCAAAGCTTGAACGTTGGCTAATAGGATTGATGGGAGAGGCAGTTTACTCGTTCGCCGTCGTATCCTTACAAGGCACCGGATCTGCGTCCACGATATCTCCGTCTCTTCCTCACGCGAATGACGGGGATCTGGGCCTTGTCGGGAGTCTGTAGAATATCCTTCGCGAACGCCTCGTTGAAGAAAAAGTGTTCGTCCAACGCGAGGTGAGTAATCGCTGTCCTGATATCCAGAAGCTCTCTTTGGTTATAAGAGACGATGGCAGAAACATTATGTACAAAATAAATTACAAATAACGCGGAAAAACACACATAATAGTACAATTGGTTAGAGGGCTGTAAAACGGCAGCCATCTTCTTGCGCTGTTCAGTACTTGATATGACACCATACACTTCTGTGGATCAAATTACTGCTATTAGTCCATACAAACGCATTGAGAATAACAGATTCACTACATGGAACAACAGATAGTCCCCCCCAAAAACTTGTGAGAGTCTCACCTTTGCACAGAGGGGTCATATTACTGTGTAGCCCAAATGGTTTGGACGCTACAGACAGAAGTTGGCAGATCGGCTGTACCGACTTCAGATGAGTCACCAAACCGTTCGGACACTACAAACGATTTTGCGAGAAGACCGATTTTCAGGATGTCTCATGGTCTAACAAACACTGCTCTAGCACTTTTGGCTCGTGAGCACTACTTTCAGAACTACTGGCTAAAAATAATACAAAAGTCTCTGAGAATCTCTTACGAGCAGAATAATGTGAAGAAACAGTGAGTTTGTGTGTGTGTGTATGTGTGTGTGTACTGTACATGGCGGTGAGTGTGTGTACCAGTCAGTCAGTCCACACAGGGAGATGACTAACCATCCCTGGATTATCTACTATCAGCACAACAACAGTCTAGACTGGGACACTGAGACACACAGCATGGAGTCTACTGAGCTGCACTGCTGCACTGCTTAATTCACACACACACACACACACACACACACACACACACACACACACACACACACACACACACACACACACACACAGACACACACATACAAACACACACAGATGCAAACACCCAAACAGATGCGCAAGCACACAAACATCTACACACACTCTTCAGAGAGGAGATGGCTGTGTTTTATCTGGGGACTTGAGCTGAGAAGCCATGTCAGGACAGCCCCAAATTCAACACACACACACACACACACACACACTCTTTTGCCATACCCCCTCCTTCTCTCACTCCCTCTCTGTAAAGAGCTTTGTTGTGCAGAGGGAGATGAAGCCTCTGTCTCAGATTTCCCCTGGCTGAAGATAGCCCCACAAACACACACTACAGGTGCAGGTAGACAGATAGCCTACTGTACTGTCCTAGCCTCGCAGCTCTATCTAACACACATACGCAGCTCTAGTTATCCAACTGTCATAACTATATACAATTTTGGTAATCTGACTGAGTATAATCTTGATTAGTATGTACAGTAGATCTATTTGTGTACTTCAACCACTGGCAGAATCCATTGTAAGTAAATCAAAGACATCAAAGACATCTAGATCTAAGACCTTGTCTCCCTACCTCTACCTCCTCAGAGAGACGAAGACACAGAGACAGACACGCACACACACACACACACACACATACACACACACACACACACACACACACACACACACACACACACACACACACACAGTTACCTGGTACTGTCCGTTGACCAGGTCTATGGTGATGGTCAGCCTGTCCGGTCAGTATGTTGGACACCTAGGCTGTACCCATGTCCTGGTCATTGATATAGAGTAGAACCAGCTCACCTGCATTTACGCTATGAGTTTACTATTAGTATTTGATTTTTTTTTTTTAAAGGAATAGTTTCACCATATTAAAACAAGGTTGACCTTAAAATGAGGGATGACATGAAATATATAATAATCTTCAGAAATGACTGTCGAAATAACAAAATAATTAGCTTGGGCATTACAATGATGGTGAAAACAGACGGTGCACAGAGGGTCATGTCAAATTGCTTTATTTTGGCACTTTGGCAAGTCTTGTATTCATATTAAAAAAACAATTTATTGAACTTTCCATGTGGTCTATATTAAAGGGCACTTCATTTAATATTGCAGGCTTTAAAAAATATATATATTGGTGCACAATATATATAAAGGGACGCAAAAGGCACTCTTTTCGTGGAACGACACTTATATAGATAATAAATAATGGGCATATCAATAAATCATCAATCAATCAATCAGCATATCATTCAATCAATCAATTAACCAATCAATAAACTGTTGTATACATACCTCCCCACTAGGGGGTGTACTCTAAGGTGGGGGGGGGCAGTGGCACTCTGTGGCACTCTGACTGGGGATGGAGGGGGCAGCAGGCCTGAATACACCTCCAGTCCTCCACTATCTAACTGGATGGGGGAGAAAAATCTATCAGGATGTGAGTAAAAAAAAAGCTTACGAAATTGCATTTCATAAACTGCTGTATTGCAAAAATAAATTGCGGTGACATTATTGCATTATATTGGAATCAAAAGGAAATCATCCTTCCACCCTCCCTTCATCCCTTCTTCCATCGCTCTCACCTATTAGTTAGCGTGTTATGGTCAAAACTGAAGTCCTGCATTCCGCCCATGAATTGATTTGACCCTGGAGAGAGAGAAGAAAGAGAGGGAGGGTGAGAGGCGAGAGGAGAAGAGAGGGAGGGTGAGAGGGGAGAGGAGAAGAGAGGGAGGGTGAGAGGTGAGAGGAGAAGAGAGGGAGGGTGAGAGGCGAGAGGAGAAGAGAGGGAGGGTGAGAGGCGAGAGGAGAAGAGAGGGAGGGTGAGAGGGGAGAGGAGAAGAGAGGGAGGGTGAGAGGAAGAGGAGAAGAGAGGGAGGGTGAGAGGCGAGAGGAGAAGAGAGGGAGGGTGAGAGGTGAGAGGAGAAGAGAGGGAGGGTGAGAGGGGAGAGGAGAAGAGAGGGAGGGTGAGAGGCGAGAGGAGAAGAGAGGGAGGGTGAGAGGTGAGAGGAGAAGAGAGGGAGGGTGAGAGGGGAGAGGAGAAGAGAGGGAGGGTGAGAGGGGAGAGGAGAAGAGAGGGATGTCAATGGTCTGTATTGAAGACTGTGACCTGGATCCATAGTGACCAGTGGATTAGCTTATCTTTCTCTTTATTCTCTGTTAAAGGCACAACGACACTGAGCTGAGTGCTGTTTAGTTTATCTAGCAGTGTTATTTACAGTTGACTGGGCCGTGAGTAGGCTGCTCCATGCCTAATGTGGTAGGCCTCTTAGACTTAACACCAGGAACCATAAAGAGACACACAGATTACAGTCTGTCTCACTTGTTTCTCTCTTTTTCCTTCTCTAATTCTGCCTGTCGTTGTCTTTCTGCCTCTGACTGTCTCGCTCTCTCTCTCTCTCTCTCTCTCTCTCTCTCTCTCTCAATTCAATTAAATTCAATTTAAGGGCTTTATTGGCATGGGAAACGTATGTTATCATTGCCAAAGCAAGTGAAGTAGATAGTAAACAAAAGTGAAATAAACAATAAATATTAACAGTAAACATTACACTCAGAAGTTCCAAAAGAATAAAGACATTTCAAATGAACAAGTATTTGATACACTGCCGATTTTGCAGGTTTTCCTACTTACAAAGCATGTAGAGGTCTGTAAGTTTTATCATAGGTACACTTCAACTGTGAGAGACGGAATCTAAAACAAAAATCCAGAAAATCACATTGTATGATTTTTAAGTAATTAATTTGCATTTTATTGCATGACATAAGTATTTGATACATCAGAAAAGCATAACTTAATATTTGGTACAGAAACCTTTGTTTGCAATTACAGAGATCACACGTTTCCTGTAGGTCTTGACCAGGTTTGCACACACTGCAGCAGGGATTTTGGCCCACTCCTCCATACAGACCTTCTCCAGATCCTTTAGGTTTCGGGGCTGTCGCTGGGCAATACTGACTTTCACCTCCCTCCAATGTTTTATTGGGTTCAGGTCTGGAGACTGGCTAGGCCACTCCAGGACCTTGAGATGCTTCTTACGGAGCCACTCCTTAGTTGCCCTGGCTGTGCGTTTCAGGTCGTTGTCATGCTGGAAGACCCATCCACGACCCATCTTCAATGCTCTTACTGAGGGAAGGAGGTTGTTGGCCAAGATCTCGCGATACATGGCCCCATCCATCCTCCCCTCAATACAGTGCAGTCGTCCTGTCCCCTTTGCAGAAAAGCATCCCCAAAGAATGATGTTTCCACCTCCATGCTTCACGGTTGGGATGGTGTTCTTGGGGTTGTACTCATCCTTCTTCTTCCTCCAAACACGGCGAGTGGAGTTTAGACCAAAAAACTATATTTTTGTCTAATCAGACCACATGACCTTCTCCCATTCCTCCTCTGGATCATCCAGATGGTCATTGGCAAACTTCAGATGGGCCTGGACATGCGCTGGCTTGAGCAGGGGGACCTTGCGTGCGCTGCAGGATTTTAATCCATGACGGCGTAGTGTGTTACTACTAATGGTTTTCTTTGAGACTGTAGTCCCAGCTCTCTTCAGGTCATTGACCAGGTCCTGCCATGTAGTTCTGGGCTGATCCCTCACCTTCCTCATGATCATTGATGCCCCACGAGGTGAGATCTTGCATGGAGCCCCAGACTGAGGATGATTGACCTTCATCTTGAACTTCTTACATTTTCTAATAATTGTGCCAACAGTTGTTGCCTTCTCACCAAGCTGCTTGCCTATTGTCCTGTAGCCCATCCCAGCCTTGTGCAGGTCGACAATTTTATCCCTGATGTCCTTACACAGCTCTCTGGTCTTGGCCATTGTGGAGAGGTTGGAGTCTGTTTGATTGAGTGTGTGGACAGGTGTCTTTTATACAGGTAACGAGTTCAAACAGGTGCAGTTAATACAGGTAATGAGTGGAGAACAGGAGGGTTCTTAAAGAAAAACTAACAGGTCTGTGAGAGCCGGAATTCTTACTGGTTTGTAGGTGATCAAATACTTATGTCATGCAATAAAATGCAAATTAATTACTTAAAAATCATACAATGTGATTTTCTGGATTTTTGTTTTAGATTCCGTCTCTCACAGTTGAAGTGTACATATGATAAAAATGACAGACCTCTACATGCTTTGTAAGTAGGAAAACCTGCAAAATCGGCAGTGTATCAAATACTTGTTCTCCCCACTGTATATATACAGTGTTGTAACAATGTGCAAATAGTTAAAGTACAAATGGGAAAATAAATAAACATAAATATGGGTTGTATTTACAATGGTGTTTGTTCTTCACTGGTTGCCCTTTTCTTGTGGCAACAGGTCACAAATATTGCAGCTGTGATCGCACACTGTGGTTTTTCACCCAGTAGATAAGGGAGTTTATCAAAATTGGGTTAGTTTTCGAATTCTTTGTGGATCGCTGTAATCTGAGGGAAATATGTGTCTCTAATATGGTCATACATTTGGCAGGAGGTTAGGAAGTGCAGCTCAGTTTCCACCTCACTTTGTGGGCAGTGTGCACATAGCCTGTCTTCTCTTGAGAGCCAGGTCTGCCTACAGCGGCCTCTCTCAATAGCAAGGCTATGCTCACTGAGTCTGTACATAGTCAAAGCTTTCCTTAAGTTTGGGTCAGTCACAGTGGTCAGGTATTCTGCCACTCTGTATTCTCTGTTTAGAGCCAAATAGCATTCTAGTTTGCTCTGTTTTTTGTTTGTTCTTTCCAATGTGTCAAGTAATTCTCTTTTTGTTTTCTCATGATTTGGTTGGGTCTAATTGTGTTGTTGTTGTTGTTGTCCTGGGGCTCTGTAGGGTCTGTTTGTGTGAACAGAGCCCCAGGACCAGCTTACTTAGGGTACTCTTCTACAAGTTCATCTCTCTGTAGGTGATGGCTTTGTTATAGAAGGTTTGGGAATCGCTTCCTTTTAAGTGGTTATAGAATTTAACGGCTCTTTTCTGGATATTGATAATTAGCGGGTATTGGCCTAATTCTGCTCTGCGTGCATTATTTTTGGTGTTTTTCGTTGTACACTGAGGATATTTTTGCAGAATTCTGCATGCAGAGTCTCAATTTGGTGTTTGTCCCATTTTGTGAATTCTTGGTTGGTGAGCGGACCCCAGACCTCACAACCATAAAGGGCAATGGGTTCTATAACTGATTCAAGTATTTTTAGCCAGATCCTAATTGTTATGTCAAATTCTATGTTCCTTTTGATGGCATAGAAGGCCCTTCTTGCCTTGTCTCTCAGATCGTTCACAGCTTTGTGGAAGTTACCTGTGGCGCTGATGTTTAGGCCGAGGTATGTATAGTTTTTTGTGTGCTCTAGGGCAACGGTGTCTAGATGGAATTTGTATTTGTGGTCCTGGCAACTGGACCTTTTTTGGAACACCATTATTTTTGTCTTACTGAGATTTACTGTCAGGGCCCAGGTCTGACAGAATCTGTGCAGAAGATCTAGGTGCTGCTGTAGGCCCTCCTTGGTTGGTGACAGAAGCACCGGATCATCAGCAAACAGTAGACATTTGACTTCAGATTCTAGTAGGGTGAGGCCAGGTGCTGCAGACTGTTCTAGTGCCCTCGCCAATTCGTTGATATATATGTTGAAGAGGGTGGGGCTTAAACTTCATCCCTGTCTCACCCCACGGCCCTGTGGAAAGAAATGTGTGTGCCAATTTTAACCACATGTACATGGATTTTATAATGTTGTATGTTTTTCCCCCAACCCCACTTTCCATCAATTTGTATAGCAGACCCTCTTGCCAAATTGAGTCAAAAGCTTTTTTGAAATCAACAAAGCATGAGAAGACTTTGCCTTTGTTTTGGTTTGTTTGTTTGTCAATTAGGGTGTGCAGGGTGAATACGTGGTCTGTCGTACGGTTTGTATTTTGTCCTGTAGTTCATTCAATGTATTTGGAGAATACAGTGGGTTCTGGTAGTCTTTAATAGTTGATTCTAAGATTTGCATTTGATCATGTATATTTTTTTGCTGTTTGTTCTCTGTTATAGGGCCAAAAAGATTGGAGAAGTGGTTTACCCATACATCTCCATTTTGGATAGATAGCTCTTTGTGTTGTTGTTTGTTTAGTGTTTTCCAATTTTCCCAGAAGTGGTTAGAGTCTATGGATTCTTCAATTACATTGAGCTGATTTCTGACATGCTGTTCCTTCTTTTTCCGTAGTGTATTTCTGTATTGTTTTAGTGATTCCCCATAGTGAAGGCGTAGGCTCAGGTTTTCTGGGTCTCTATGTTTTTGGTTGAATAGGTTTCTCAATTTCTTTCTTAGGTTTTTGCATTCTTCATCAAACCATTTATTACTGTTGTTACTTTTCTTCGGTTTTCTGTTAGAGATTTTTTGATTTGATAGGGAAGCTGAGAGGTCAAATATACTGTTTAGGTTTTCTACTGCCAAGTTTACACCTTCACTATTACAGTGGAATGTTTTGTCCAGGAAGTTGTT
This sequence comes from Coregonus clupeaformis, assembly GCF_020615455.1. Classification (NCBI taxonomy): domain Eukaryota; kingdom Metazoa; phylum Chordata; class Actinopteri; order Salmoniformes; family Salmonidae; genus Coregonus; species Coregonus clupeaformis. The sequence continues at coordinate 33,349,688 of NC_059220.1, forward strand.
TAGAATGGATTGAATTTGTTGTTGCCTAATTGTTTTTTGGTAGGTTTCGACACTACTTTCCTTCCATCTATAGCATTTCTTAATATTATTCAGTTCCTTTGGCTTTGATGCCCCATGATTGAGAATTGCTCTGTTCAAATAGACTGTGGTCTGATAGGGGTGTCAGTGGGCTGACTGTGAACGCTCTGAGAGACTCTCTCTCTCTTTCTCTCTCGCTCTTTCTCTCTCTCTCTCTCTCTCTCTCCTCTCTCTCCTCTCTCTTCCTATCTCTGTCCCTCTTCTCTCTGTTCCCCCCTCTCTCTCTCTTTCTCTCTCGCTCTTTCTCTCTCTCGCTCTCTCTCTCTCTCTCTCCTCTCTCTCCTCTCTCTGTCCCTCTTCTCTCTGTTCCCCCCCTCTCTCTCTCTCTCTCTCTCTCTCTCTCTCTCTCTCTCTCTCGCTCTCTCTCTCTGTCCCTGTCTCTCTCTCTTGCTCTCTCTGCCATAATCACTTGCCAGTTTTGCTGATACTACAGAATGGCATGGGTACTTAGGCTCTGTCCATACTTTCAGGCTCTAGACAACTCTGTTTCATCGGCTATGTTTCAACTAATGCTTTTGGCACTTACAGAAACACCGTACCCACATAAGGAGCGTATGAGCTATAAAGTGGTTTCCTTTAGAAAACGTGTCTCAGTATCAGTGGTGAAACAGTAGTAGACTGTGTGTACTGTAGCCTGTTGGCAGTGGTTGGAGAGCTGGAGAGCTGGAGATCTGAGAAGGTTCAACATCAGAAGGTGGATCCAAACACATGGAGATTTAAGAAAGAGACTAAAGCTACAGGAGATAGAGACTTTCCTTGCCGTTTCCCTGTCCAGCTAAGAGTCTTGTCTTTCCTATGCCGAACAAAGTCTTTCCCTGCCCAGCTAACTTTTCTGTTGTTCCACACTTGTCACAACTAGAGCTAACATCTCCTCACGTCAGAAGGCCTGCCATATTTATCTGTGTGTGTGTGTGTGGATGAATGTGTGTGTGTTTCACAGTGTGTGTGTGTGTGTGTGTGTGTGTATATCTGGAGAGATGAGATGTATACAGGACAGTAGTAGAGGATGGAGGAGAGCAGCTCTACAGCTCTCTACAGCCCAGGGCTTTGGATGAGGGCTTCTTTAGTCTGTGGAAACAGGATTAGGCCTACAGAAACATTGAGCATTGTTGCTGTGATGACTTTTCCCTCTCTCGCTCTCTCTCTCTCTCTCTCTCTCTCTCTCTCTCTCTCTCTCTCTCTCTCTCTCTCTCTCTCTCTCTCTCTCTCTCTCTCTCTTTCCACCTCTCCTCCTTATTGTCTACACTCAATTTCTAAGTGATTGGAACGCCACAATCCCTGTCATGGCAAGCGAACCAGAGCTGAAGGAGTTAAGTGTTTAGTTACATTCAGAAAAAGGAGTGGTAGGACCACTAAGAAGACAGAAGAATACAGGGCCCCTTACTCTTAAAGCGTCTCAGAGTAGGATTGCTGATCTTGGATCAGTTCTGCCTTTTAGATAATAGAAGAATGGACAGGGGGGACCTGATCCTAGATCAGCACTCCTACTCTGAGACGCTCCATGAATGCGAGCCCTGATGTATATTGTATTCTGTGTATACTTACTGTATGTGTCCATCTAAGGAGAAAATTACCACTGTGATAACTCAAAGAGTTGTCTATGATGAGGATCCATCCTAGCATCTCCCTTTGGTCTTCAGTCAATCAATTTAATCAATCTGATCAACATTCTACTGATTAAATCCACTGATCAGTATTCGTGACACAACACAAATCAGTGTGGGTGAACAACACAGCTGATCACTAGTATGGATCGGTATAATGCTGATCCTATCATGAGCTGATCATATGCTATCTGGGTGTAAATCGCTGTTCAATAGCAGATGAGCAGCATTACTGTGTAGTGGAAATCATTTGTTATTAGGTTACATAACAGAAGGAGATTGTATTCTCTGTTGCAGCTCCTTTTCAGTGTGTTTCTGTTGACACTGATGGAGGCTGAAAAGGAAATCAAGCAATAGGCTTGACCAGGATGAAGATATTCGACACAATTTCATATCATAAATTAAAAAAGGCACTCTCACATCTGAGCTATCTTGTTGCAGGTGCATGGTAACAATGTGATAATTTGAAAGAAAAGAGAAACCTGCACACTGCTCTTGCTAGTATCACTCTATTTATTAAAGCTTACAGTATGTGTCAGCCTCTTGACCTGGCGTGTCAGAGTTTTTTTTTCTTCATATCATATTAACTTCAAAACACTTTTCTTTTGTCATTCCTCACTCATAGCCCTCTATCTGTGCCATACTGTGCTTGTTTGGATCTAGCTACAGTCTCACTTTCTCCCTATAACTAGGGTAGTTTCTATTTCCTTGGTGTATCCCTAGGAAAGTACAGTGTACCTACCCATATACTGTAGGTATGTATGCATCATGTTTGATATCGTATGATGTTGTCATTACCATTAGAGCTCAGTCTGACCCTCATGGCACTGTCTGTTATGATTTCAGAGATGGGCGAGGTCAGAGGTCGAGTGTCAAAAGGCGTGCCGTCCTCCTCCAGCTCATCCAGGATGACACTGATTCTCCTGTCATGGACCTGTGGACCAATTATAACACATCATTACTCTGTGAGCCAAACACAACTAATTTTTACTCTGAACTAGCCTAGAATGCACAATTTATTCTGTTAGCCAATCAGAACTCTACATAACTCTTTGCTTGAGACTTTGTCACCTTAGACTAAATGGTATACAGTGAAGTGGAAAAAGTTTGAATTTCACTGACAGAGTTTGGATCATTGCCTGCTCCTTTATCAGGCCTGATACAAGCTCTGTTAGGGAGTATTTAACAGCATGTGGGGCTCTTGTTTGTGACTGAGAGTGAGAAGTGTTAGCAGGTATTGCTCAATCACACTGTAGCCCAGGAGCATTCATCGTTCAGTCTGCCAGTCAGTTAGATGCTAGGAATGAATTATACATACGGATAATCTTTCAGTTCATTTTCCTAGCAGAATCCCCCTCAGGCTAAAACCTCAGCCACAAATGAGCTTCCTGTTGACCAAAACCACTCCTCGCCCCGACCATGAATATTAAAACACAGACACAGTCAAAGCAACTGCTTCCCTTCAGATCAAAACTCTGGAAAAATATGTTTATAGGCCTTAAAAACGTCAATGTCCCCTCCCTCTCCATCTTCTTCTCAGTCTATATGCCCCTCTCACACATTTGCTGTATCTGGCTAGCATATGCTGTAGTAGCACAGATAAAGGCCCTCTCTCTTTCTTTCTAACACGTTCCCTCTCTCTCTCTCTCTCTCTCTCTCTCTCTCTCTCTCTCTCTCTCTCTCTCTCTCTCTCTCTCTCTCTCTCTCTCTCTGTCACGTTTGTGTTATCTATCTCTTCTCTCCTTGCCTCTTTAGAGGAGTTGAAAAGGGAAATAAGTCTGGCCCAAAACACCTTTGGGGATGACGGAAAGGCGGCGCTCGGCTCGACAACTGCCTGTCTGTCTGTCTGGAGGATACTTAAGCCTCGCACTTTCATGACGGCTGATTGAAAACGGCAGAGACGAAGAGAGGGAGAGACGGAGAAAGAGAAGGAGGTAGAGGGAAGGGCCGCTCTCGGGATCTCTAACCAGCCAATGGCGTGCGTGGAGATCTGAGGCGTTGTCAAGGTGATGTAAATTATTTGGGAAGAGCTTCATGCTGCTTAGCGCCACAAGCCCCGTTGAATCCCCGGCCAGTACTCCTTTGTTAGTTTTAGGAAATGCTTTTGTTTTCTTCTTCCTTTTTTCCCCTCTCTTTTCTATCTTAATTCTTTTTTGAACTATTGTTGCTTCAAAAACCCTTGAATTGTAGAATAATAGTGAAGACATCTGTCAGCAATAGCTGAATGTGGATGTGGTGCAGGAATCAGGCGCAGGACACAGAAGCTTCGTCCAACACACTTTAGTAGACGATCAAGCAAATACAAACGGGCCTCAAAAGAGCCCGGAGGCGAGCGATTACGCACACCGTGCGTAAACACCGAAAATACAAATAAGTGCGCACACAAGTGCGAAACTCTCCAAAACATTGGAGCAAAACAATACGGCACCTGCTGACAGGCGGACAATTACACACAACACACGACTAACAAAACGAGAACTTATAGGACACATAATTAACACTAAACGGAAACAGGTGTACAACTAAGACAAAACCAAACAAACATTGATAACATACAACGGTGGCAGCTAGTACTCCGGGGACGACGACCGCCGAAGCCTGCCCAAACAAGGAGGAGGAGCAGCCTCGGCCGAAACCGTGACAGTACCCCCCCCTTGACGCGCGGCCCCAGCCGTGCGCCGACCCCGGCCTCGAGGACGACCAGGAGGACGCGGAGCAGGGCGCGTGGAATGACCACGGTGGAACTCAGTCAGGAGAGACGGGTCCAAGATGTCCCTCCTCGGCACCCAGCACCGTTCCTCCGGGCCGTACCCCTCCCACTCCACGAGATATTGGAGACCCCCCATCCGACGTCTCGAATCCAAGATGGACCGAACTGTGTACGCCGGAGCCCCCTCGATGTCCAATGGGGCGGAGGAGTCTCTCCTATCTCACAGTCCTGGAGTGGACCAGCTACCACCGGCCTGAGAAGAGACACATGGAACGAGGGGTTAACATGATAATCAATAGGCAGTTGTAACCTGTAACACACCTCGTTCAATCTCCTCAGGACTTTAAAAGGCCCCACAAACCGCCGACCCAGCTTCCGGCAGGGCAGGCGGAGAGGTAGGTTTCTGGTCGAGAGCCAGACTCGATCTCCAGGTGCGTACACCGGCCCCTCACTGCGGTGGAGATCGGCGCTCGCCTTTTGTCGACGGATGGCCCGCTGCAGATGGACGTGTGCAGCGTTCCACGTCTCCTCCGAGCGCCGCACCCACTCATCCACCGCAGGGGCCTCGATCTGGCTCTAATGCCATGGTGCCAGAACCGGCTGGTACCCTAACACACATTGATTGCCCAGGTTGGTGGAGGAGTGGCGGAGAGAGTTCTGTGCCATCTCTGCCCAGGGAATATACCTCGCCCACTCCTCCGGCTGGCCCTGGCAATACGACCTCAGAAACCTACCCACATCCTGGTTCACTCGTTCTACCTGCCCATTGCTCTCCAGGTGGTACCCCGAGGTAAGGCTCACCGAGACCCCCAAGCGCTCCATGAACGCTCTCCAGACTCAGGAGGTGAACTGGGGACCTCGATCAGACACTATATCCTCGGGTACCCCGTAATGCCGGAAGACATGGGTGAATAGTGCCTCAGCGGTCTGTAGGGCAGTAGGAAGACCCGGCATTGGGAGGAGACGACAGGCCTTAGAGAACCGATCCACAACGACCAGTATGGTGGTATTCCCCTGAGAGGGGGGAAGGTCTGTAACAAAATCCACCGAGAGGTGAGACCAGGGTCGTTGTGGAACGGGCAGGGGTTGTAACTTCCCCCTGGGCAGGTGTCTGGGCGCCTTACACTGGGCGCACACCGAGCAGGAGGAGACATAAACCCTCACATCCCTGGCTAACGTTGGCCACCAGTACTTAGCGCTACGGCAGTGCACTGTCCGGCCAATACCTGGATGTCCAGAGGAGGGTGACGTGTGAGCCCAATATATAAGTCGATCCCGAACCTCGAGCGGAACGTACGTCCGACCCACAGGACACTGTGGAGGGCTAGGGTCGGTACGCAACGCCCGCTCGATTTCAGCATCGACCTCCCACACCACCGGTGCCACCAGACAAGACTCCGGTAGTATGGGAGTGGGCTCAACGAACCTCTCCTCTGTGTCATACCGCCGGGACAGGGCGTCTGCCTTACCGTTCTGGGACCCAGGGATGTACGTGATTTTAAATACGAACCGGGCTAGAAACATGTTCCACCGAGCCTGGCGAGGGTTCAGTCTCCTAGCTGCCTGGATGTACTCCAGGTTACGGTGGTCAGTCAAAATGAGGAAAGGGTGTTGAGCCCCCTCAAGCCAATGCCTCCACACCTTTAGGGCCTGTACCACGGCTAACAGCTCCCTGTCCCCTACGTCATAATTTCGCTCCGCCGGGCTGAGCTTCTTGGAGTAAAAAGCACAGGGGCGGAGTTTAGGTGGCGTGCCGGACCGTTGCGATAGCACGACCCCTATACCGGCCTCAGACGCGTCCACCTCTACCTGAAATGGTAAAGCGGGATCCGGATGCGCCAGCACCGGAGCCGAAGTAAACAGGCCCTTCAGTCTCCCAAACGCCCTGTCCGCCTCAGCTGACCACTGCAAGCGCACCGGACCCCCCTTCAGAAGAGACGTTATGGGAGCTGCCACCTGTCCAAAACCCCGGATAAACCTCCGGTAGTAATTCGCAAAACCCAAGAACTGCTGCACCTCTTTAATCGTGGTTGGGGTTTGCCAATTACGCACGGCTGACACACGGTCAACCTCCATCTTCACCCTTGACGCGGACAACTGATAACCCAAAAAGGAGATAGACTCCTGGAAAAACAGACATTTCTCTGCCTTGACATACAGGTCGTGCTCCAGCAGCCTCCTCAACACTCGGCGCACCAGCGCTACATGCTCGGCTCGGGTAGACGAGTACACTAGAATGTCGTCTATGTACACGACCACACCTTGCCCCTGCATGTCCCGGAAGATCTCATCCACAAAGGATTGGAAGACTGAAGGAGCATTCATCAACCCGTATGGCATGACGAGATACTCGTAATGACCCGAGGTGGTACTAAATGCTGTCTTCCATTCATCACCCTCCCTAATGCGCACCAAGTTGTAGGCGCTCCTGAGATCCAGTTTTGTGAAGAAACGCGCTCTGTGTAATGATTCCGTCATAGTCGCAATCAGAGGGAGTGGATAACTGTATTTCACAGTGATCTGATTGAGACTACGGTAATCAATACATGGGCGCAATCCTCCATCCTTTTTATTCACAAAAAAGAAGCTCGAGGACGCAGGGGAAGTGGAGGGCCGTATGTATCCTTGTCTCAGAGACTCGGCTATGTATGTCTCCATAGCCCCCTTCACCTCTTGAGACAGAGGATACACATGGCTCCGCGGAAGCGCTGCTCCTGCCTGGAGGTCTATCGCACAATCCCCCTGTCTATGAGGTGGCAATCGCGTCGCCCTCGCCTTGCTAAACACGAGTGCTACCTCCTCATACTCAGGGGGAATGTGCATTGCGGGCACTTGGTTCGGACTCTCCACCGAGGTCGCCCCCACGGAAACACCCAGACATCGCCCCACACACTGGGCAGACCACTCCTTAAGAGCCCTCTGTTGCCACGAAATAGAGGGGTTATGGGTAATCAACCAGGGAAGCCCCAGCACCACTGGATACGCAGGAGAGTCGATCAGATATAACTGAATAGTTTCCTCATGACCCCCCTGCGTACTCATCCTAAGTGGCGCTGTGACCTCCCTAATCAACCCCGATCCCAACGGGCGGCTATCTAGTGCATGTACAGGGAAGGGAGCATTGACAGGAAGGAGGGGAATCCCTAACTTAACACAAAAATTCCGATCAACAAAATTCCCAGCTGCGCCTGAATCTACTAGCGCCTTATGCTGGGAATGAGGTGCAACCTGTGGAAAACTGACAGGTATACATAGGTGCACAACAGAGAGCTCTGGGTAAGTGGGGCACCTACTCACCTGGAAGGACTCCCCAGTGCGTGGCCTGCTGTCTCGTCCTCCTGGAGACCCTCCCCAGCACCTAGCCGCAGTGTGCCCTCCACGGCCACAGTTGGTGCAGGGGACGGCCCCCCTCAGGCTCCCTCTCCTCCTCTCTCTAGCGCCAGCACCTCCGAGCTCCATAGGGCTCGGCTCGGAAGTGCTGGAGGATGGAATGGACGGCCCCCACTCGGGACGTCCGCGGGTGACCAGCAGGGTGTCGAGACGGATGGACATGTCCACCAACTGGTCGAACGAGAGATTGGTGTCCCTGCAGGCCAGCTCTTGGCGGACGTCCTCCCGCAGACTGCATCGATAGTGGTCGATGAGGGCCCGCTCATTCCACCCTGCATCCGCCGCTAGAGTCCGGAATTCCAAGGCGAACTCCTGGGCGCTCCTCTTCCCCTGTCGGAGGTAGAATAGACGCTCCCCCGCTGGTTTCCCCTCAGGTGGATGGTCGAACACGGCCCGGAAGCGGCGGGAGAACTCCGCGTAGGTGATAGTGGCGGCGTCTATCCCCCTCCATTCGGCGTTGGCTCACTCCAACGCTTTGCCGGTGAGACAGGAGATGAGGGCGGAAACGCTCTCGTGTCCCGAGGGCGCCGGGTGTACGGTGGCCAGGTAGAGTTCCACCTGCAGGAGGAACCCCTGACACCCGGCAGCGGTGCCATCATACGCCCTCGGGAGCAAGAGCCGAATCCCACTGGGTTCCGGAGCTTGGATGGGCGGACTGGCCGATGGGGGTGGTGAGGTAGGTGGAGGTGTGGGTACCCCTCTGTTCTCCCATCGGTGCAGAGTATTTATTACGTCCTGTAGGGCGGTCCCGATCTGATTGATCCTGTCGTCCTGCCCGCGGACGCGCTCCTCCCACGACTCGGGCGCTGCTGCTGCTCCTGCTGATTCCATCGGTGGTGTGTAATTCTGTCAGGAATAGCTGAATGTGGATGTGGTGCAGGAATCAGGCGCAGGACACAGAAGCTTCGTCCAACACACTTTAGTAGACGATCAAGCAAATACAAACAGGCCTCAAAAGAGCCCGGAGGCGAGCGATTCCGCACACCGTGCGTAAACACCGAAAATACAAATAAGTGCGCACACAAGTGCGAAACTCTCCAAAACATTGGAGCAAAACAATACGGCACCTGCTGACAGGCGGACAATTACACACAACACACGACTAACAAAACGAGAACTTATAGGACACATAATTAACACTAAACGGAAACAGGTGTACAACTAAGACAAAACCAAACAAACATCGATAACATACAACGGTGGCAGCTAGTACTCTGGGGACGACGACCGCCGAAGCCTGCCCGAACAAGGAGGAGGAGCAGCCTCGGCCGAAACCGTGACAACATCAAAACTATGAAATAACACATATGGAATCATGTAGTAACCTAAAAAGTGTTAAACAAATCAAAATATATTTTATATTTGAGATTCTTCAAATAGCCACCCTTTGCCAAGATGACAGCTTTGCAGACTTTTTTGGTTACTACTTGATTCCATATGTGTTATTTCATAGTTTTGATGTCTTCACTATTATTCTACAATGTAGAACATAGTAAAAATAAAGAAAACCCTTGAATGAGTAGGTGTTCTAGAACTTTTGACCGGTAGTGTATATCATTAATTTATACGTCTAAAAATGGATGTAGCAACTAAAGATTCTAGCTTTAATGTGTTCTCTCGCCTGTCCCCTCTCGCCTGTCCCCTCTCACCTGTCCCCTCTCGCCAGTCTTCCTTCTCACCTGTATTATTCACCTAACCTATTGGCCGAAGGTGCTGAAGAAGAGTCTTTCTCAGAGGCTCAGTTATAACACATATCTTTAACTGTAATGTGTCCCCTACCTCTCTCTCTCTCTCCCAACTTTCCCAACCTAGTCTACTGAACGCAGCTGTGCTGTAGAACAGTGTGTTTCACAGATTAACCCAAGGTCTGGCCAGTGGTAGTAGAAAACTTTTAATGAATCCCTGAGCACCGATCACTGGACACTGGCATTCAAACAACTTTTAAAGCTCTCCGCTTTTTGTGTGTGTGTGCGGGGATTCGGCTATTTCAGCCACGCCCGTTGCTGACAGGTGTATAAAATCGAGCACACAGCCAAACAATCTCCATTGACAAACATTGGCAGTAGAATGGCCTTACTGAAGAGCTCAGTGACTTTCAACGTGACACCGTCATAGGATGCCACCTTTCCAACAAGTCAGTTAGTCAAATGTATGCCCTGCTAGATCTGCCCCGGTCAACTGTAAGTGCTGTTATTGTGAAATGGAAATGTCTAGGAGCAACAATGGCTCAGCCGCAAAGTGGTAGGCCACACAAGCTCACAGAACTGGGACCGCCAAGTGCTGAAGCGAATAGCACGTAGAAATCGTCTGTCCTCGGTTGCAATACTCACTACCGAGTTCCAAACTGCCTCTGGAAGCAATGTTAGCACAAGAACTGTTCGTCGGGAGCTTCATGAAATGGGTTTCCATTTCATGAAGCCGCACACAAGCCTAAGATCACCATGCGCAATGCCAGGCGTCGGCTGGAGTGGTGTAAAGCTCGCCGCCACTGGACTCGCGTTCAGTGGAAACGTGTTCCCTGGATTGATGAGTCACACCTCACCATCTGGCAGTCCGACGGACAAATCTAGGTTTGGTGGATGTCAGGAGAACGCTACCTGCCCTAATACATAGTGCCAACTGTCAAGTTTGGTGGAGGAGGAATAATGGTCTGGGGCTGTTTTTCATGGTTCGGGCTAGGCCCCTTAGTTCCAGTGAAGGGAAAGCTTAACGCTACAGCATACAATGACATTGTAAACGATTCTGTGCTTCCAACTTTGTGGCAACAGTTTCAGCATGACAATGTCCCCGTGAACAAAGCGAGGTCCATACAGAAATGGTTTGTCGAGATCGGTGTGGAAGAACTTGACTGGCCTGCACAAAGTCCTGACCTCAACCCCATTGAACAACTTTGGGATAAATTGGAACGCCGACTGCGAGCAAGGCCTAGTCGCCCAACATCAGTGCCTGACCTCACTAATGCTCTTGTTGCTGAATGGAAGCAAGTCCACGCAGCAATGTTCCAACATCTAGTGGAAAGCCTTCCCAGAAGAGTGGAGGCTGTTATAGCAGCAAAGGGGGGACCAACTCCATATTAATGCCCATAATTTGGGAATTAGATGTCCACATACTTTTGGTCATGTAATGTATTCCTGCGGCAAATTACAGGGTTGAGAGTGAGGTATCTGCTGTGGGCTATCTGTGATGAGCTATCTGAACAAGCAACCAACTATAAGATCATCCACAGTTCCCTATCAACAACACACACACACAGATAGAGAGAGAGAGAGAGAGATAGAGAGAGAGAGAGAGAGAGAGAGAGAGAGAGAGAGAGAGAGAGAGAGAGAGAGAGAGAGAGAGAGAGAGAGAGAGAGAGAGAGAGAGAGAGAGAGAGAGAGAGAGAGAGAGAGAGAGAGAGAGAGAGCAACGAATTGGCGAGAGCACTAGAGCAGTCTGCAACACCCGGGCTCACCCTAATAGAATCTGAAGTCAAATGTCTCCTGTTTGCTGATGATCTGGTGCTTCTGTCACCAATCAAGGAGGGCCTACAGCAGCACCTAGATCATCTGCACAGATTCTGTCAGACCTGGGCCCTGACAGTAAATCTCAGTAAGACAAAAATAATGGTGTTCCAAAAAAGGTCCAGTTTCCAGGACCACAAATACAAATTCCATCTAGACACCGTTGCCCTAGAGCACACAAAAAACGATACATACCTCGGCCTAAACATCAGCGCCACAGGTAACTTCCACAAAGCTGTGAACGATCTGAGAGACAAGGCAAGAAGGGCCTTCTATGCCATCAAAAGGAACATAAAATTCAACATACCAGTTAGGATCTTGCTAAAAATAGTTGAATCAGTTATAGAACCCATTGCACTTTATGGTTGTGAGGTCTGGGGTCCGCTCACCAACCAATAATTCACAAAATGGGACAAACAGCAAATTGCAGAATTCTGCAAAAACATCCTCTGTGTACAACGAAAAACACCAAAATAATGCATGCAGAGCAGAATTAGGCCGATACCCGCTAATTATCAAAATCCAGAAAATAGCCTTTAAATTCTATAACCACTTAAAAGGAAGCGATTCCCAAACCTTCTATAACAAAGCCATCACCTACAGAGAGATGAACTTGGAGAAGAGTCCTCTAAGTAAGCTGGTCCTGGGGCTCTGTTCACAAACACAAACAGACCCCACAGAGCCCCAGGACAACAACAACACAATTAGACCCAACCAAATCATGAGAAAACAAAAAGAGAATTTCTTGACACATTGGAAAGAATTAACAAATAAACTGAGCAAACTAGAATGGCATTTGGCCCTAAACAGAGAGTACACAGTGGCAGAATACCTGACCACTGTGACTGACCCAAACTTAAGGAAAGCTTTGACTATGTGCAGACTCAGTGAGCATAGCCTTGCTATTGAGAGAGGCCGCCGTAGGCAGAGCTGGCTCTCAAGAGAAGACAGGCTATGTGCACACTGCCCACAAAATTAGGTGGAAACTGAGCTGCACTTCCTAACCTCCTGCCAAATGTATGACCATATTAGAGAAACATATTTCCCTTAGATTACACAGACCCACAAAGAATTTGAAAACAAATCCAATTTTGATAAACTCCCTTATCTATTGGGTGAAATACCACAGTGTGCCATCACAGCCGCAATATTTGTGACCTGTTGCCACAAGAAAAGGGCAACCAGTGAAGAACAAACACCATTGTAAATACAACCTATATTTACGTTTATTTATTTTCCCTTTTGTACTTTAACTATTTGCACATCGTTATAACACCGTACGTAGTCATAATATGACATTTGAAATGTCTCTATTCCTTTAAAACTTTTGTTAGTGTAATTTTTGATTGTTTATTTCACATGTGTTTATTATCTATTTCACTTGCTTTGGCACTTTAAACATATGTTTCCCATGCCAATAAATCCCTTTGAATTTAATTTAATTTAATTGAGAGAGCGAGAGAGAGAGAAAGAAAGACAGCTAGAGAGAGAGATTGTGAAACCTGATGAAGTGACATTAAGGTCGTAACTCAAGCAGAGGCTTAACGTCAGTGTAAATGATAGGGCTGCTCGTGCTGTGGGAATGTTTCACCTGTAGACGGACTCTGTTTCAGACCTCTGACATCTCTTAGTTAGCTAAGGTCTCTCTGCTTTTGGGGGAGATTCGATTAAATAATGGGGTTTCCATAAGGATTATTAACATTACAGACATTAATTATAATTAATAAGGTATTTACAAGCCTGTTCTAAAACACACCACAGGAGATATACAGTGGATGAGTGTATCCATGCAGGTTCGAGTCAGATCTATTCTACATTAATATATTAGTATACTCTCCTCAAAGAGGAAGGGTATTATTGTACATTTACTTTGACGTCAGTTAGCACATGGTCTTATCCACTGTCTATTACAATAAATGCATTCAGCCGACAATGTGTAAATACATTACTGTGCAAACAGGCCGGGAACAGGCGGAGAGCTTAAGATTTCTATTAGGATGTTTGATATTAGTGGGTTTTAGGACTGAGCAGCATTAGAATAGATGCCCTTTCCTGCTGCCCTGCAGATGACATTAATTCAATAAAGGCCTCTGACACAAACGCGCACGCGCTCACACACACAGTGTATAGAGAGGCCTCCGACTCTGACAGCCACACACACACACACGTCACGCACACACACAAACGCTGGATAGAGAGGCCTGTGTCTCTGACACTCTAAACAAGCCCCCGCTGCCGCCCCTGAACCAGCTCATAAAGAAGGGCACCGCCTCACCCCCCTCCCGCACACCTTCCTCTCCCCCACTGTGACTGACACGCCACTCACTGATAACACACTCTCATTCCAGGGCCGGGAGAGCTGTCAGAGGGGAGGAAGAAGGGAAGGATGGAGGGAAGGAGATATCAGGAGAGATCCTCCTATGCTGGAGCTCCTCGGCTGATAACTGGATGAGGCTATGGAGCGACACACACACACCATCCTCTCCATGTTTTATTTATGGTCCTGTCTCGTCCTCTCTGTATGACTGGCTCTTATCATTTAAATGAAGCAGAAATGTTTTCCTGTTTGTAATTTGTTACATTATCACGTTTTACTATACAGCAGGGCCAGGGCCAAGAGACAAGTGAAATATCACTGTCTAAAAAGAGAGGGGGAGGAGGGGAAAGATATGGATACATGAAGAGAGAGGTAGAGAGAGGGGAGAGGGAGGGGATGAGAGAGGTAGAGAGAGGGGAGAGGGAGAGAGAGAGAGACTTTAGAGATAGAGAGACTGACTTTATACGATATGTATATACTGTATTCTGATCATGGCTCATCCTATATAACTTTTTTTTCAAATTTTTCTGGATTATTTGTGTATTCTTTTTTTATTGATAGGTGTTACTGCACTGTTGGAGCTAGAAATATAAGCATTTCGCTGCACCTGCAATAACATCTGCAAATCTGTGTACACGACCAATACACTTAGATTTGATTTGATTTGCGAGAGAGAGCGAGAGAGAGAGAGAGAGAGAGAGAGAGAGAGAGAGAGAGAGAGAGAGAGAGAGAGAGAGAGAGAGAGAGAGAGAGAGAGAGAGAGAGAGAGAGAGAGAGAGAGAGAGAGATGGAATAGAGTCACAAGGTGGGTATTGAGGCTGTAATGGAGGTATAGAGGCAAGGAGGCAACAAGGCCTCTCTCTCTCTCCCTCCATCCCTCCCTCTCCCCCATCCCTCCCTCTCTCTCTCCCCCTGTCCCCCATTTCAGTAGAAGCTCTGATGAACAGCCAATTTTCCCTTTATCACATTAGCACAGCCATGGGAGGAACACATTTGTTCTACTCAAGTACACTAAAGATACAATTACCACTCCAGCATATACATGTTTTATATCATCGCCGGCCCATAGTGCTATGAGGACCCAAGACATATATTAACACTAGCATGACAGTTTATTTAAGAAAAGAAAATTGTCTCTGGGGAGAGGGAAGAGTCCCACATATATAAGATAATGTGTCAGTGCTTTAATAAAGGCTATAACTCCGGGGAGACTTTTCCTTTAAGCACAAAGCATACCCCCGCATTCTTTTACGGTGCGATCGAGACGCTAAGAAATCATCTGGGCTAACAAGATGGGATGCAATACACCATGGCTGCATCGTCAGGATGGCTGACTTCTATCTCTCTATGTCCTCTCTCTTTCTGTCTTCCTCTGTCTCTCTTCACCTCTCTCTCTCTCTCTCACCTTTCGCCCCTCTCTCATTCCCTCCCTTTCTTTCTCCACTACCCCCCAATCCCACTCTTTCTGTAGCCTATATCTCACTGTCTCCATTTATTCCAGCCTCTCCACAGCTATAGAGGGATGTTGTAGAGAAATGTTCACCCCCCATTAAAAGCAGTGTCTTCCAAAGTCCCTCTGTGAAGGTCCTGTGTGTGTGTGTGTGTGTGTGTGTGTGTGTGTGTGTGTGTGTGTGTGTGTGTGTGTGTGTGTGTGTGTGTGTGTGTGTGTGTGTGTGTGTGTGTGTGTATGTGTGTGTGTGTGTGTATGTGTGTGTGTGTGTGCGTGTGTGCGTGTGTGTGTGTGTGTGCGTGCGTGTGCGTGTTGCTATGGTTAAAACATGGAGATGTGTTGGAGAGCTAAATGTCTTAATGGATTTAATTATCATCTTCATCGTTAATCAGACACACAGGCAGACGGAAGAGGTTCAAAAGAGCACCTGCACACTTAAAACACACCCCTTACCCCTGTTACTGCACTGATACTGAAACAGGCAATAACCAGGTATTAACCAGGCAGTAACCAGGCAGTTACCAGGTAGTAACCAGGCAGAAACCAGGCAGTCACCAGGCAGTTGCCAGGTAGTAACCAGGCAGTAACCAGGCAGTAACCAGGCAGTCACCAGACAGAAGCAGCGTGGGCAGCCAGATGTGAACAGACATGACACGTTCTATGGCTCATCAGGCCAACACAGACCCTGCTTGGGCAGATCAGGGTTAGGCTAAACCACAACCGGCACTAACACAACCCCAAAATGATCATTTGCAAATTAAATCCCAACCACAATACTAATGCCAACCACAATCCATCCCTCCAGTCCGAGCATGTTTGATCTGTCCCTTCAACATGTGTGATTGGACAGATAATGCTTCCTCTGAGCAACTCTAAACTCATACCTATTCCTCATATCAACTCATCACAGATCTAATTCGCAATCAACCCCACATATCAACTCATATCACATAGCCCTCATATCAACTCATATCACAAAGACCTCATATCAACTCATATCATATAAACCTCATTCAAATCAGTCAGTTCCTCATTTCGAATCATGTCACATTGAAATCACTCAACTCCTTGTATCACATCGAACTTCATTCAAATCCTTTAGATCCCTCGAGCACATTTGTATGGTCATTCCCAGTCAGACTGGAACTGTGCTCTTCCCTGCCCTACTGATTCATCTACCAGCCACATCATATGCCCTGACTCTAATGTCATGTGAATAAACAGTGTGAGGCTCGCCAGGCTAGCTATGTGTCTCTTTGTGAGTACATGTCAGCTGGCATATTGTTGACGTGCTAGTCAAACACACTACAGAGAAGATGGAGCCATACACATCTCACATCTAGGCCCTGTGGCAATTCACCTGGTAGACCAGTGGTCACCAACCTTTTCTGAGTCAAGATCACTTTCTGAGTCAAAATGTAAGCCGAGATCTACTGCTCAGATTTTTTTTTAAACATGACTTAAAAAACATAAGCCTATGAATGCTACTTTAACCAATTAAAAACACTCTGTCGCAATGAGGTTTGTGCAGTAGGCTATTGGCCCAATACATTATCACTGCATATTGGCTAAGCTTGAATTGCCCTGCCAATGTTGTTCTGTCAGACCATTTAGAAATTATATTTCAAAATTGTAGGTACATGATCACACCGTTAATAGATTAATTGTTGTATTACTTGTGAGGCACAGCTGAGAGAGCAAAATATATATATATATATATTTTTTTTTTTTACTGGACTGATGGCCTGCATCTGATGGTCAGTCTGAGGGGAGGGAGGGAGCAGCGATGTCCTCTCACCCGACTCACCGTCCCTCCTCTCGCCCTTCCTCCGCTGAGAAAAGGAGACACAGACTTCCAGCTGATGGCGAAACGTACTTCTGCCTCATGCACCAATTCATGTTGTAACTCCTATGAATAGAGAAAGTGAAATATACCTCGATAATAAAAAAGACACAAGCTGCAAATAATAACAACACAAGCTTATCGAAACGCGCATTTTATGGCTTATAAAACTGTTGAACAAAAATGTTGACAGTGCTGAATAACAACTTAAAAATGAACTTACACATAAAACAGCAGCTCTTTGCTGTATTAGTTTAGTCCCTCTGTAGTCATAGTTTTAAAAGTTCTGAAATATCACATTATCAATTTTGCTGTGCGTTGGAGGCTTCTTTATAAAGTCTATGGCACGAGGAAACTGTGTGATCTGAGCTATCTGATTGGCCAGCGGTCAGCTATAGGTGCACTTGATTTGCTCTCTGTGCCTGCCGGTTAGGCGGAGTTCTACCTTCAGACACATTAAATTGTTCAAAATGGGAACACTTTGCCTTCCCGGTGCTAGGGCTGCTGAATCAAGCGCACCTACAATCAACTGCGCGAAACAAATACATTTTTTGGGGAACGTAAGGCTTTATCGTTGTTTTTTTCCCAGAAATGTTTGGTGATCGACTAGGAATGGCTTGGAGATCGACCGGTTGGTGACCACTGCAGTAGACTATCTATATAGGGCTTGGGTTTTTCTTTGTCTCGTTCTGTTCTGTTCGATTCTGTTCGGTTCTGTCCTATTCTATTCTGTTCAATTCTATTCTATTCTACAGGGTATGCATACAGGGACTTCAGAAAGTATTCATACCCCTTATTCCACATTATATTGTGTTACAGCCTCAATTCTAAATGGATTAAATCGAGTTTTTTCTCTCTCACCCATCTACACAAATTACCCCATAAATGACAAAGTGAAAACATGTTTTTAGACATTTTTGCAAATTTATTGAAAATGAAATACAGAAATATCTCATTTACATCACACCCCTGATTCAATACATGTTAGAATCACCTTTGGCAGCGATTACAGCCGTGAGTCTTTCTGGGTAAGTCTCAAAGAGGTTTTCACACCTGATTGTTCAATATTTGCACATGATTATTTTTAAAATTCTTCAAGCTCTCTCAAGTTGGTTGTTTATCATTGCTAGACAGCCATTTTCAAGTCTTGCCATAGATTTTCAAGCTTATTTAAGTCAAAACTGTAACTAAGCCACTCAGGAACATTCAATGTCGTCTTGGTAAGCAACTCCAGTGTATATTTGTCCTTGTGTTTTAGGTTATTGTCCTGCTGAAAGGTGAATTTGTCTCCCAGTGTCTGTTGGAAAGCAGACTGAACCAGGTTTTCCTCTAGGATTTTGCCTGTGCTTAGCTTTATTCTGTTTATTTTTGTCCTAAAAAACTCCCTAGTCCTTGCCGATGATAAGCATACCCTTAACATGATGCAGACACCACATTTCTTGGAAATATGAAGAGTGTTACTCAGTGATGTGTTTTGTTGGATTTGCCCAAAGCATAACACTTTGTATTCAGGACATAAAGATACGTTTTACTTTAGAGCCTTATTGCAAACAGGATGCATGTTTTGAAATATTTATATAATGTACAGGCTTCCTTCTTTTCACTCTGTCATTTACTATAGTATTGTGGAGTAACTACAATGCTGTTGATCCATCCTCAGTTTTCTCCTATCACAGCCATTAAACTCTGTAACTGTTTTAAATTCATCATTGGCCTCAGAGTGAAATCCCCGAGTGGCTTCCTTCCTCTCCGGCAACTGAGTTAGGAAGGACTCCTGTATCTTTGTAGTAACTGGGTGTATTGATACACCATCCAAAGTGTAATTAATAACTTCACCATGCGCAAAGGGATATTCAATGTCTGCTTTTTTTTATTCATACCCATCTACCAATAGGTGCCCTTCTTTGCGAGATATTGGAAAACCTCCCTGGTCTTTATGGTTGAATCTGTGTTTGAAATGCACTGCTCAACTAAGGGACCTTACAGATAATTGTGTGTGTGGGGCACAGAGATGAGTCATTAAAAAAATCTTGTTAATTACTGTTCTTGCACACAGAGTGAGTACATGCAACTTATTATGTGACTTGTTAAGCACATGTTTACTCCTGAACTTATTTAGCCTTGCCATAACAAAGGGGTTGAATAGTTATTGACTCAAGACATTTCAGCTTTTTATTTTTAAGGTCTGTAACAACAAAATGCAGAAACATTCAAGGAGTGTGAATACTCTCTGAAGGCACTGTATTTCTGGTTGCATCTCTCTCTCTCTCTCTCTCTCTCTCTCTCTCTCTCTCTCTCTCTCTCTCTCTCTCTCTCTCTCTCTCTCTCTCTCTCTCTCTCTCTCTCTCTCTCTCTCTCTCTCTCTCTCTCTCTCTCTCTCTCTCTCTCTCTCTCTCTCTCTCTCTCTCTCTCTCTCTCTCTCTCTCTCTCTCTCTCTCTCTCCCCTCTCTCTCTCTCTCTCTCTCTCTCTCTCTCTCTCTCTCTCTCTCTCTCTCTCTCTCTCTCTCTCTCTCTCTCTCTCTCTCTCTCTCTCTCTCTCTCTCTCTCTCTCTCTCTCTCTCTCTCTCTCTCTCTCTGAAGGTGTATCAGTGTAATTTATGCCAGGCCGATGCCCTCTTTCCTCTCCTGCCAGTGGACAGAGGGCTGGCGTAAAGGTGCCCACGTCCCTCGCCCACCGCAACCTTGCCTCACCTTCACGCCTTCACACACACACGCACACACACACACACACACACACACACACACACACACACACACACACACACACACACCTCCTCACCTTCACTGAGACTGACAATCCGTCTCTGTCACTCTGGATGGCATGGGGGCTGAGCGAGAATGAGAAGGGGGGGATCAAGAGTGAGGTGGGGGGGTCTGACCCTATGCCAGGTACAACCCCCCTTAACCCCCCCTCCACCACCCTCCCTCTCCTTCCTACTAGCAGAAGATCCAGCCCGGTGGACCACCCGTGAACGAAAGACATTACCATGGGATGTGTGTTAACATTACACAGTATGTCTAGAGAGTAGCCAGTGGTCCAAGGGCAGAGGGACAGAACTTGTGTACAACAAATACTGTGAAAGGCACCAACTTCTGACTCTATCTAAAATTGGTAGTGTGTGTGTGTGTGTGTGTGTGTGTGTGTCAGGTCAGTGAAGCATCTCTAACACACTGTAAGGCATCTCCTCTCCTCCCTCCCTTCCTCCTCCCTTCCTCCACCCCTCCTCATCCCCTCCTTCACTGCCACCAGCCAGGCTGGCTTGTATTCAGGCCAGGGAGCAAGGGAAAGGGGCAGAGGGAGAGATGGAGGAGTGTTTGGGGTGAGGGGTGGATCGGCAAGGGGTTTGACGGAGTAGGAGAAGGGGGGTGGGGAACTGGGAGGTTTAAGGTTTGACATTATGGGGTGATGAGGCATGTGTACATTGGGGTTAGGGGCTTGAGACATCCTAGCCAACATAAACATCCCCAGGAGAAAGAGAGAGAGAGAGGGAGCAGGATAGAGAGAGAGAGAGAGAGAGAGAGAGAGAGAGAGAGGGGGGAAGAGAGAGAGAGAGAGAGAGAGAGAGAGAGAGAGAGAGAGAGAGAGAGAGAGAGAGAGAGAGAGAGAGAGAGAGAGAGAGAGAGAGAGAGAGAGAGAGAGAGAGAGAGAGAGAGAGAGAGAGAGAGAGAGAGAGAGAGAGGGAGAGAGAGAGAGAGAGAGCATTAGAGAGGGATGGGGGTGATCTCTCTATCTCCCTCCATTGTTCCACTGTGTGTATCTAAGGGACTGGTATGGCAGGGTATCCAGTCTATGCCTAGACGGGGACTCCAGGTCTAATTGTGCGTGTAAATGTTCATTAAGGTTGTGGGATATAGAGGACGGAGGGTAGAGCATGGCAGGATGGACTTTCTTTCAGCAGCCAGAGACACTCTGAGGGAACTGAGGCAGAAGAATGCAGAAGTGTCACAGCCTGGAGGAAGAAAGAGGAGAGAAAGAAGAAAGAGAAGAGGGAAAGACAGGAGGAATATGAAGGAGTAAACGGGATATGGCTGGGATATGAAGAAAGAGAGAGAAGGGAGAAGGAGAAGGAGAAACAGAGAGTGTAGAGCAGAGCAGCGCAACTCCCTGCTCCCAGACAGGGAACAGCCTTCTGACCCTTTCCAGTAGCAGATACATGCTGAGTGTTTGGAAAGATGTGTAAAGTAATAGTATGGGGTAACCAACTGCCATACTCTCCAATAGGTCACTATCTCCCCTCCAGTGAAGTCTCCCTAGGACAGGTAATGAAGTAGTCAGATAGTCTGTGCTCTCAACCGCCTCATCCACTGGACTGTCCTTACCTCACCCTGGCTTCCAGCGAGCCAGCTACCATGTCATCTGACAACCACAGCCAACTACACAGTGTCTCCTTTTCAAAACACAGACCATCAAAAAAGCTGAGTTTTATACCATTTCACGTGCGTTCTATTTGAAAGTCAACAATGTTATTTTTTTTCTTCAATAGAGTGATAAAGGGCATGCAGCTATAGTATTTCCTCAAACAAAATAAATTAATACAAAACACTCAGCAGAAGATACAGTTGAATTCGGAAATGTACATACTCCTTAGCCAAATACATTTCAACTCAGTTTTTCACAATTCCTGACATTTAATCCTAGTAAAAATTCCCTGTCTTAGGTCAGTTAGGATCACCACTTTATTTTAAGAATGTGAAATGTCAGAATAATAGTAGAGAGAATGATTTATTTAAGCTTTTATTTATTTCATCACATTCCCAGTGGGTCAGAAGTTTATATACACTCAATTAGTATTTGGTAGCATTGCCTTTAAATTGTTTAACTTGGGTCAAATGTTTCGGGTAGACTTCCACAAGCTTCCCACAATAAGTTGGGTGGATTTTGGCCCATTCCTCCTGACAGAGCTGGTGTAACTGAGTCAGGGTTGTAGGCCTCCTTGCTCGCACATGCTTTTTCAGTTCTGCCCACAAATGTTCTATGGGGATTGAGGTCAGGGCTTTGTGATGGCCACTCCAATACATTGACTTTGTTGTCTTTAAGCCATTTTGCCACAACTTTGGAAGTATGCTTGTGGTCATTGTCCATTTGGAAGACCCATTTGCGACCAAGCTTTAACTTCCTGACTGATGTCTTGAGATGTTGCTTCAATATATCCACATTATTTTCCTTCCTCATGATGCCATCTATTTTGTGAAGTGCACCAGTCCCTCCTGCAGCAAAGCACCCCCACAGCATGATGCTGCCACCCCCGTGCTTCACGGTTGGGATGGTGTTCTTCGGCTTGCAAGCCACCCCCTTTTTCCTCCAAACATAACGATGGTCATTACAGGCCAAACAGTTATATTTTTGTTTCATCAGACCAGAGGACATTTCTCCAAAAAGTACGATCTTTGTCCCCATGTGCAGTTGCAAACCGTAGTCTGGCTTTTTTATGGCGGTTTTGGAGCAGTGGCTTCTTCCTTGCTGAGCGGCCTTTCAGGTTATGTTGATATAGGACTCATTTTACTGTGGATATAGATACTTTTGTACCTGTTTCCTCCAGCATCTTCACAAGGTCCTTTGCTGTTGTTCTGGGATTGATTTGCACTTTTCGCACCAAAGTACGTTCATCTCTAGGAGACAGAACACGTCTCCTTCCTGAGTGGTATGACGGCTGCGTCGTCCCATGGTGTTTATACTTGCGTACTATTGTTTGTACAGATGAACGTGGTACCTTCAGGTGTTTGGAAATTGCTCCCAAGGATGAACCAGACTTAGCTTACAATAAAAGAGCAAGTTATTTTTTGCAAAGACAATGCATGGCAATCAGATTTATTATGTTAACCATAGAAAGAAAGTAGACAGCTACATTTCCTAATGTTTTGTTTGAAGTTAGTCTTGCATTTTAACTTGCTAAAACTACCAGAGGAAAGCTCTTTCTCTCTGCCATTAGTCAGAGCACTGTCTGCTGATCAAATGCCCGTTCATGAACGCAGGAATTTGATCGGTCTGAAGACGAGAGTAAGATTACTCATCCGATCGGAGAAGTTCAACTCAAGCACACAATTTGTCTAAAGCCAAACAGAAATTACAATAAGAAGAGTTTTAGATCTGCGTTAACAAAATTCAGCAAGATATTTCTTCTGTGTTTTCCTTTTTTCTACTTGAAAACGCAGAATTCTGCATTAACGCTACCCCTTTTACCACACCATGACCGTAACACTACCACACCATGATCGTAACACTACAACACCATGACCTTAACACTACAACACCATGACCGTAACACTACAACACCATGACCGTAACACTACCACACCATGACCTTAACACTACCACACCATGACCGTAACACTACCACACCATGACCTTAACACTACAACACCATGACCGTAACACTACAACACCATGACCGTAACACTACAACACCATGACCGTAACACTACCACACCATGACCTTAACACTACAACACCATGACCGTAACACTACAACACCATGACCGTAACACTACCACACCATGACCATAACACTACCACACCATGACCGTAACACTACCACACCATGACCGTAACACTACCACACCATGACCGTAACACTACCACACCATGACCGTAACACTACCACACCATGACCGTAACACTACCACACCATGACTGTAACACTACAACACCATGACCTTAACACTACAACACCATGACCGTAACACTACAACACCATGACCGTAACACTACCACACCATGACCTTAACACTACAACACCATGACCGTAACACTACCACACCATGACCGTAACACTACCACACCATGACCGTAACACTACCACACCATGACCGTAACACTACCACACCATGACCGTAACACTACCACACCATGACCTTAACACTACAACACTGTGACCGTAACACTACCACACCATGACCGTAACACTACAACACCATGACCGTAACACTACCACACCATGACCGTAACACTACAACACCATGACCTTAACACTACCACACCATGACCATAACACTACCACACCATGACCGTAACACTACCACACCATGACCGTAACACTACAACACCATGACCGTAACACTACCACACCATGACCGTAACACTACCACACCATGACCGTAACACTACCACACCATGACCGTAACACTACCACACCATGACCTTAACACTACAACACTGTGACCGTAACACTACCACACCATGACCGTAACACTACAACACTGTGACCGTAACACTACCACACCATGACCGTAACACTACAACACCATGACCGTAACACTACCACACCACGTCCATGACCGTAACACTACCACACCATGACCGTAACACTACCACACCATGACCGTAACACTACCACACCATGACCGTAACACTACCACACCATGACCGTAACACTACCACACCGTGACCGTAACACTACCACACCATGACCTTAACACTACAACACTGTGACCGTAACACTACCACACCATGACCGTAACACTACAACACCATGACCGTAACACTACCACACCATGACCGTAACACTACAACACCATGACCGTAACACTACCACACCATGACCGTAACACTACAACACCATGACCTTAACACTATCACACCATGACCGTAACACTACCACACCATGACCGTAACACTACCACACCATGACCTTAACACTACCACACCGTGACCGTAACACTACCACACCATGACCGTAACACTACAACACTGTGACCGTAACACTACCACACCATGACCGTAACACTACAACACTGTGACCGTAACACTACCACACCATGACCGTAACACTACAACACCGTGACCGTAACACTACCACACCATGACCGTAACACTACAACACCGTGACCGTAACACTACCACACCATGACCGTAACACTACCACACCATGACCGTAACACTACAACACCGTGACCGTAACACTACCACACCACGTCCATGACCGTAACACTACCACACCATGACCAAAACATACCACACCATGACCATAACACTACCACACCACGACCATGTCATTTAGTGATAACCTCCTCAGATCCCCACGAGAGCAGATGGGAAGGAAAGCGAAGTGAACATGAAAGGCCTGTGTGCTGTTAAACATTAATGTGGGCTGTTTTGCGGTGACGGCTGTCTGACACACACTGATATGATAATGCTAATTTAGACAGGCACACGGGAGACTGCCTCTGGGGTCCTTCAGGCACGCTCCATCACTGACACATTTAGTCATTTACCTCTCTTTTCCTCTTCATTCTCTCTCTCTCTCTCTCTCTCTCTCTCTCTCTCTCTCTCTCTCTCTCTCTCTCTCTCTCTCTTCCTAAGTGGAGTGACCTGCCAGAAGTTTGCAGGTGGAGAAAGCTACCAGTAGTCCGCAGCAGTAGTGTGACACCAGAACAAGTTCTAACTGATTCCCCAGAGCTAAAGAACGAGACAGAGAGAGAGAGACATGCAACGCGAAACAGAGGAAACGCAACAGTGCTTCCAATCCTCCCTTCGCACCTACAGTACCTACACCCCCTCTCACCTGCCTCCACAGCTCCCTTCTTCAGTCTCACGTCAGTCGCTTCTTGTTTTATCTCTGTTACAGCAGTCGTCCGTCCCACCGACAAAAGTTAAATATGCACATACACTCACACTGCTGATCACCTAGCAGTGTTACTGACATACACCACCCCCTGGCACCCCCAAAACAGAATGCCTTAGAGTCACATCACCCATCCACCTCCCTCCCTCCATCCCTCCCTGCCTCCTTCCTCCAGGCTGCATTTTCCTCTCCTCTTTTCACTCCCTCGTTATCATAATCACATTGGACAAGCGCCTAGGGATGGTGGTTTCCTTCTCTCTCTCTCCCTGGAGTCCCTTCCTCCTGTAATGTTGTTGTTCTTTATTGACCGTCTTCTTCTCTCCTTTTGCTCTTTTGAATTCGTCAAACGGACGAGGTTGTGTGTGAGGATGTGTGCATGCCTGTGTGTGTGTGTGCGTATGCGTATGTGTGTGTCGAGTGCCTCTGTAGCTACTCAATTACCTGGCTGTTTCATAGTGTAATGTCTGTATTGTTGCTGACACGCCGCTACAAACGATCCATAACCACTGCTGTGTTGGGGCCTACACAGACCAGGTTTGTCAGAGATAATAAGCACAATGTTCTTCTTCTGTTTGGTCACAAAGGATCACGTCATCATCACACCATTCCACTACAGTGGGTCAGTCAGTCAGTCAGTCACACAGTACAGACAGGCAGACAGACAGAGCAGCAGCATTACCAACCTGGTCTCAGATCATTTTGTATTATTCTGTACATAAAGCTGAGACACTATTTAGTATGATATGTTACATTTCGTATGATATGTCTTAATTTGTGCATATCCATCACCCATTTCGTATGATATGTTACAAATTACAATTCGTATTATATGTTACGAATTTGCAAAACGTACAATATGTTACAAAGTTGCAAAACCTATGATATGGTGCGAATTCGAGCTAGGTGGCTAGGTGGCTAACATTAGCTAGCTCGCTAACGTTAGCTAGGTTAGGGATAAGGGTTAGGGGTTAGGGTAAGGTTAGGGCTAAGTTTAGGAGTTAGGTTAAAGGGTTAACGTTAGGGTTAGGGGAAGGGGAAGGGTTAGCTAAAAGGGTTAAGGTTAGGGTTAGGTTAAGTGTTAGCTAAAAGGGTTAAGGTTAGGGTTAGGGAACGGGTTAGCTAACATGCTAAGTAGTTACAAAGTAGCTAAAAAGTAGTAAGTAGTTGAAAAGTTGCTAATTAGCTAAAATGCTAAATTTGTCCGTGATGAGATTGGAACTCGCAACCTTTGAGCATTAGACTCAGCTAAACACAACTCCTGGTAGCTATTGAGCTGTCAGCACTGAGAAGGGGAAGTCAGTAGGTACTCAACTACAAATCACTCCTGGTTCACAACAATATCAACCGTGTTACGAGTCACATACAATGTCGTCTAGGCACCTCCAGTAAAAGGAATATATACTGTATAGCAGGGATGATCAACTAGATTCAGCCGCTGGAGGATTTTTTCTTGAGCGGATGTTCGGGGGCCGGAACATAATTACAAATCATTTGACTGCAAATTGACCGCAAGAATCCCAAACAGATATAATATTTGACTAAAACATAATAATTTAAAACCTTGCTTACATTTGTAGACGATCACGTATCTCTCTATTATGCGTGGGAATACTTGGGAACAGATTTCTCAAATAAAAATCACCTGTAGCAGATATCCCCAAATAATATATGTATATATAAAAAAAAAAATTACTCCGCAAAATTAAACCACCGCCAGTTGCAGAACCGTGCTGTATTGTGTACCTATACAGTGCATTCTGAAAGAATTCAGACCCCTTGACTTTTTCCTCATTGTGTTACTCCTTATACTAAAATGGATTAAATGAGTTTTTTCCCCTCATCAATCTACACACAATACCCCATAACAACAAAGCAAAAACAGGTTTTTAGAAATGTTTGCTAATTTATTCAATATAAAACATTGAAAATATTACATTACATAAGTATTCAGACCCTTTACTCAGTACTTTGTTGAAGCACCTTTGGCAACAATTACAGCCTCAAGTTTTCTTGGGTATGACGCTACAGGCTTGGCACACCTGTATTTGGGGAGTTTCTCCCATTCTTTTCTGCAGATCTTCTCAAACTCTGTCCGGTTGGATGGGGTTGGACCTGCTCCAGAGCGCACAGGTATTTTCAAGTCTCTCCAGAGATGTTTGATCGGGTTCAAATCCGGGCTATGAATGGGCCACTCAAGGACATTCAGAGACCTGTCCCGAAGCCACTCCTGTGTTGTCTTGGCTGTGTGCTTAGGGTCGTTGTCCTGTTGCAAGGTGAACCTTCGCCCCAGTCTGAGGTCCTGAGCGCTCTAGAGCAGGTTTTCATCAAGGATCTCTCTGTACTTTGCTCTGTTCATCTTTGCCTCGATCCTGACTAGTCTCCCATTCCCTGCCACTGAAAAACATCCCCACAGCATGATGCTGCCACCAAAATGCTTCACCGTAGGGATGGTGCCAGGTTTCCTCCAGACGTGATGCTTGGAATTCAGGCCAAAGAGTTCAATCTTGGTTTCATCAGACCAGAGAATCTTGTTTCTCATGGTCTGAGAGTCTTTAGGTGCCTTTTGGCAAACTCCAAGCGTATGTACAGTGGGGAAAAAAGTATTCAGTCAGCTACCAATTGTGCAAGTTCTCCCACTTAAAAAGATGAGAGAGGCCTGTAATAAAATAGGTACACGTCAACTATGACAGACAAATTAAGAAAAACAATTCCAGAAAATCACATTGTAGGATTTTTTATGAATTTATTTGCAAATTATGGTGGAAAATAAGTATTTGGTCACCTACAAACAAGCAAGATTTCTGGCTGTCACAGACCTGTAACTTCTTCTTTAAGAGGCTCCTCTGTCCTCCACTCGTTACCTGTATTAATGGCACCTGTTTGAACTTGTTATCAGTATAAAAGACACCTGTCCACAACCTCAAACAGTCACACTCCAAACTCCACTATGGCCAAGACCAAAGAGCTGTCAAAGGACACCAGAAACAAAATTGTAGACCTGCACCAGGCTTGGAAGACTGAATCTGCAATAGGTAAGCAGCTTGGTTTGAAGAAATCAACTGTGGGAGCAATTATTCGGAAATGGAAGACATACAAGACCATTGATAATCTCCCTCGATCTGGGGCTCCACGCAAGATCTCACCCCGTGGGGTGAAAATGATCACTAGAACGGTGAGCAAAAATCCCAGAACCACACGGGGGGACCTAGTGAATGACCTGCAGAGAGCTGGGACCAAAGTAACAAAGCCTACCATCAGTAACATACTACGCCGCCAGAGACTCAAATCCTGCAGTGCCAGACGTGTCCCCCTGCTTAAGCCAGTACATGTCCAGGCCCGTCTGAAGTTTGCTAGAGTGCATTTGGATGATCCAGAAGAGGATTGGGAGAATGTCATATGGTCAGATGAAACCAATATATAACTTTTTGGTAAAAACTCAACTTGTCGTGTTTGGAGGACAAAGAATGCTGAGTTGCATCCAAAGAACACCATACCTACTGTGAAGCATGGGGGTGGAAACATCATGCTTTGGGGCTGTTTTTCTGCAAAGGGACCAGGACGACTGATCCGTGTAAAGGAAAGAATGAATGGGGTCATGCATCGTGAGATTTTGAGTGAAAACCTCCTTCCATCAGCAAGGGCATTGAAGATGAAACGTGGCTGGGTCTTTCAGCATGACAATGATCCCAAACACCCCGCCCGGGCAACGAAGGAGTGGCTTCGTAAGAAGCATTTCAAGGTCCTGGAGTGGTCTAGCCAGTCTCCAGATCTCAACCCCATAGAAAATCTTTGGAGGGAGTTGAAAGTCTGTGTTGCCCAGCGACAGCCCCAAAACATCACTGCTCTAGAGGAGATCTGCATGGAGGAATGGGCCAAAATACCAGCAACAGTGTGTGAAAACCTTGTGAAGACTTACAGAAAACGTTTGACCTGTGTCATTGCCAACAAAGGGTATATAACAAAGTATTGAGAAATTTTTTGCAAATTTGCAAATAAATTCATTAAAAATCCTACAATATGATTTTCTGGATTTTTTTTTCTCATTTTGTCTGGCATAGTTGACGTGTACCTATGATGAAAATTACAGCCCTCTCTCATCTTTTTAAGTGGGAGAACTTGCACAATTGGTGGCTGACTAAATACTTTTTTCCCCCACTGTATATATATATTTGCGAGAAAAAAAACATATGGGGGATTGGAAGTGATGCAGACAATTACATTGATGGAAGTTACAATCAATCTGAAATATTAAAGCTGATCTACTCCCTAAAAAACAAAATGTAAAATATATAATCCAAGCGGGCTGTCGTGTGCCATTTACTGAGGAGTGGTTTCCGTCTGGCCACTCTTCCATAAAGGCCTGATTGGTGGAGTGCTGCAGAGATGGTTGTCCTGCTGGAAGGTTCTCCCATCTTCACAGAGGAACTCTTGAGCTCTGTCAGAGTGACCATTGGGTTCTTGGTCATCTCACTGAGCAAGGCCCTTCTTCCCCGATTGCTCAGTTTGGCCGGGCGGCCAGCTCTAGGAAGAGTCTTGGTGGTTCCAAACTTCTTCCATTTAAGAATGATGGAGGCCACTGTGTTCTTGGGGACCTTCAATGCTGCAGACCTTTTTTGGTACCCTTCCCCAGATCTGTGCCTCGACACGATCGTGTTTCGGAGCTCTACGGACAATTCCTTTGTCCTCATGGCTTGGTTTTTGCTCTGACATGCACTGTCAACTGTGGGACCTTTGCTTTTCCAAATCATGTCAAATCAATTGAATTGACCCCAGGTGGACTCCAATCAAGTTGTAGAAACAGCTCAAGGATGATCAATAGAAACAGGATGCACCTGAGCTCAACTTTGAGTCTCATAGTAAAGGGTCTGAATACTTATGTAAATAAGGTATTTCTGTTTTTTATTTTAATACATTTGCAAAAATTTCTAAAAAACGGTTTTTTCTTCATCATTATGGGATATTGTGTGTATATTGATGAGGAAAATGTGTTATTTAATCAATTTTAGAAAAAGGCTGTAACGTAACAAAATGTGGAAAATGTCAAGGGGTTTAAATACTTTCCGAATGCACAGTAAAATAAAGTGATTATAAGGGATTTAAAGTCCAAAACTCCAATGGTCAGGTAATTTTTTACACTTAGATAATGGAGCTTATAGTATTCAGTAAGGCAGAATACATTATATAAGTATTTAACAAGGGCAGTGGTATCCCTGCATATAGTGTAAAGCCATAGTTCTCCTCCGTCCTGTGCCTGCCTTTATGTTTTGTTTGCCATCTCTGCCTGTTGGTGTACTGTTTAGGAAGCGTAGGGACGACTGTGTGTATGCCCATGGTTGTGTCTTGATGTGTGTCTGTGTGTGTGCCCCCCTGCCCCCACAGCTGGTCCAAAGCAGATGTTTACCAGTATAATTACCCCCCGCCCATACGTCATCTCCAGCCTCTAGATGTGTAGTGACACCAGTTCAACACAGACCTGCTGTGGATCTCATTTAACACATTAATATCAATACTCTTACTGCCTATTGGCCAACCATTAAAATAAGGACACATGCACTAACTGATGGAAAATACACTGGCACGCATACATGGCTTACAGACAACAACAAACACACCTGAACTCAGGAATATACACATGAAGTCAAGTGCAAAGTCAACAAGTGAAAAGTGACACAAAAGGATTACACAATGGTGTCATAGCAATGGCATAGCTAACAAAAAAAGTACATATTATCAACACAGAGGTGGAGTGTATATATAACTCAAGACCCACTTCTTTCCAAAACACATGTAACAGGGGATAGCAGGACAGGTTAGATAGGCAGTGTGATAGGTACAGTAACCCGGTTCTTACCTGTAGAGGTAGGTGGGTCCACCTGTCCACTGTGAGTCTGCCCTGGGTGCTGAAGGTCATAGAGAGAACCTGACCACTGGGCTGACCATACCGTAGCGTGACCACAGACTCTGACACGGTCAGCACGAACACCAACCGCTCTTCTGAACTCTTCTCCAACACCGTCCTGACCAGAGAGAGACAGAGACACCGGGTCAGGAGCACACACACATACGCATGTACGCACACACACACACACACACACACAAACACACACACACACAAACACACACACACACAAACACACACGCACACAAACACACACGCCTCTCTCTACTCTGAACTCTTCTTATTCAGCGTCAGACCACATCAAGAGCTCAAGAGCCACTGCGTGTGTAGGCTTTTGTTCCAGCCCATCACTAAGACATCTGATTCAAATAATCAACTACAATAGTTACTGTAGGTGTGTTATTGCAGGGCTGGAACAAAAGCCTTCAGTCCTCATAACTCTCCAGCTCTAGGTTTGGAAACCTACTTTATGGTCTAGATAGATGACTATGTTTCCACAGAGGGTAAGACCCACCCACAAGAATCCAGTGAGGATCATTGTGACATTTACACATTTAATATCCATATTTAACATGATTTCTCCCTGGTGTTACAGTGGTCTAGAGGAGCAGCCACCCACACACTCTGTGTCATATTAAACACCATCAAACACATTTTATGAGGAAACTCTGGCTTTTTATGAATACAGGCCAACACACCCAATAAATCACTAGCACAGTGTGCGTGTGTGTGTGTGTGTGTGTGTGTGTGTGTGTGTGTGTGTGAGTGTGTGTGTGTGTTGTTTGCACTGCATGCCTGTTCAGTCCAGTTCACTTGAGTGAATGAGATGAGGTAGGGCACAGGGGACAGGTTTTAGGAATTAAATGCTGCCTGTGTTTCTGCCTGTTTGGTCTACTTAGAATTGGGCCAGTCCTCTCAGGGGTGTGTGTGTGTGTGTGTGTGTGTGTGTGTGTGTGTGTGTGTGTGTGTGTGTGTGTGTGTGTGTGTGTGTGTGTGTGTGTGTGTGTGTGTGTATGTTAGCACGTACATGTGCACATGCACTTGTGTGTGTGTCTGTGTGTCCGCGCGTGCGTGTGGCTGGTCCCAGCGTCTAGGGTGAGTGCGGAGGCACATATTTTAGTTTCATGTTATCCTGGGCCTGGCATACTTATAGGTATACATTTTTGAGGAGAATAAACTAGGCTCACTCCCTCTTTGGTCCTGATGTACACAGCCACATAACTAACCTTAAAGGGGCAATCTGTAGTTGCTAAGTCCATTTTTGGACTTTGAAATTAATGATATGTACCCATTTATTCTTGAAAAACATACATGCCTCATGAGCTTAGTTTAACTGTTGTACCTTATCAGAACCCAAAATATACACTACCAGTCAAAAGTTTGGACACACCTAGTTATTCAGGGTTTTTCTTTATTTTTACTACACTGCTCAAAAAAATAAAGGGAACACTAAAATAACACATCCTAGATCTGAATGAATGAAATAATCTTATTAAATAATTTTTTCTTTACATAGTTGAATGTGCTGACAACAAAATCACACAAAAATTATCAATGGAAATCAAATTTATCAACCCATGGAGGTCTGGATTTGGAGTCACCCTCAAAATTAAAGTAGAAAACCACACTACAGGCTGATCCAACTTTGATGTAATGTCCTTAAAACAAGTCAAAATGAGGCTCAGTAGTGTGTGTGGCCTCCACGTGCCTGTACGTGCCCTACAAGCCTGGGCATGCTCCTGATGAGGTGGCGGATGGTCTCCTGAGGGATCTCCTCCCAGACCTGGACTAAAGCATCCGCCAACTCCTGTACAGTCTGTGGTGCAACGTGGCGTTGGTGGATGGAGCGAGACATGATGTCCCAGATGTGCTCAATTGGATTCAGGTCTGGGGAACGGGCGGGCCAGTCCATAGCATCAATGCCTTCCACTCGCAGGAACTGCTGACACACTCCAGCCACATGAGGTCTAGCATTGTCTTGCATTAGGAGGAACCCAGGGCCAACCACACCAGCATATGGTCTCACAAGGGGTCTGAGGATCTCATCTCGGTACCTAATGGCAGTAAGGCTACCTCTGGCGAGCACATGGAGGGCTGTGCGGCCCCCCAAAGAATTGCCACCCCACACCATGACTGACCCACCGCCAAACCGGTCATGCTGAAGGATGTTGCAGGCAGCAGAACGTTCTCCATGGCGTCTCCAGACTCTGTCACGTCTGTCACGTGCTCAGTGTGAACCTGCTTTCATCTGTGAAGAGCACAGGGCGCCAGTGGCGAACTTGCCAATCTTGGTGTTCTCTGGCAAATGCCAAACGTCCTGCACGGTGTTGGGCTGTAAGCACAACCCCCACCTGTGGACGTCGGGCCCTCATACCACCCTCATGGAGTCTGTTTCTGACCGTTTGAGCAGACACATGCACATTTGTGGCCTGCTGGAGGTCATTTTGCAGGGCTCTGGCAGTGCTCCTCCTGCTCCTCCTTGCACAAAGGCGGAGGTAGCAGTCCTGCTGCTGGGTTGTTGCCCTCCTACGGCCTCCTCCACGTCTCCTGATGTACTGGCCTGTCTCCTGGTAGCGTCTCCATGCTCTGGACACTACGCTGACAGACACAGCAAACCTTCTTGCCACAGCTCGCATTGATGTGCCATCCTGGATGAGCTGCACTACCTGAGCCACTTGTGTGGGTTGTAGACTCCGTCTCATGCTACCACTAGAGTGAAAGCACCGGCAGCATTCAAAAGTGACCAAAACATCAGCCAGGAAGAATAGGAACTGAGAAGTGGTCACCACCTGCAAAACCAGTCCTTTATTGGGGGTGTCTTGCTAATTGCCTATAATTTCCACCTGTTGCCTATTCCATTTGCACAACAGCATGTGCAATGTATTGTCAATCAGTGTTGCTTCCTAAGTGGACAGTGATTTCACATTTTAGTTATTTAGCAGACGCTCTTATACAGAGCGACTTACAGTTAGTGAGTGCATTCATTTTTATGTATATATTTTTTTTCATACTGGCCCCCCGTGGGAAACGAACCCACAACCCTGGCGTTGCAAACGCCATGCTCTACCAACTGAGCTACATCCCTGCCGGCCATTCCCTCCCCTACCCTGGACGACTTGTGCGCCGTCGCATGGGTCTCCCGGTCGCGGCCGGCTACGACAGAGCCTGGATTCGAACCAGGATCTATAGTGGCACAGCTAGCACTGCGATGCAGTGCCTTAGACCACTGCGCCACTTGGGAGATCTGATTGACTTGGAGTTACATTGTGTTGTTTAAGTGTTCCCTTTATTTTTTTGCGCAGTGTATTTTCTACATTGTAGAATAATAGTGAAGACATTAAAACTATGAAAAACACATATGGAATCATGTAGTAACCAAAAAAGTGTTAAACAAATCAAAAGATGTCTTCACTATTATTCTAAAATGTCGAAAATTGTAAAAATAAAGAAAAACCCTTGAATGAGTAGGTGTGTCCAAACTTTTGACTGGTACTGCAAGCCTGTTTTATGACAATGTTTGGAAACAAAGCACTATATCAACAAGATCTCATGTTCTGAAAAGGTCTGACTTCAGTATTCAACGTTTGTCCTGGGGTCGGGGGAAAAAATCTTAGAGTTTTGACAGTTAAGATAGGAATTCATTCCGATTGGTTAAGTTAAGGGTTAATGTTTGGGATAGAGTAAAAAAGAAAGAAACTAGTTGTCACGGTTCTCTAAGACCGAACCCAGAAGCAGACCAGGACAAGGTGAGTTGAACGAAGGTGAGTGTTTATTTACAGATTCAAAAGGATGCAGAATAATCCAGGAGACGGAGCAGGTGGCTGAGATGAGTAGGTGGAGGTGAAGTGGCAGATTAAATGATGGCACGGCAGGGGTTGGGTGAAGGTTCCGGGAGAATGACTGTAGACAGAAAAAAACGGAGGTAAGTACAAGGCAGGTCAACAAGGTGCAAAAAACAACAAAACTAACACTAGTACTCAGAGGCTGATACGCTGGCAAAACATACTGTTAATGGCTAACGATCCGGCAGGGAATGGATGTCAGGTCAGAGCTTAAGAAGGGGTGATGATCAGGACCAGGTGTGCTGAGGCTGATGAGAAGCAGGTGCGGGTAATCGAGATATCACCCACCTAGCAACGTCGCCCGGCAACCGGACAGGGTGCGTTCAGGAACCGTCGGGAAACAGGAGATACCGAGCAGAAAAACGGCAACACAGGCAGGAACAGACTCAGGACGCAGGGTTCATGACAGTACCCCCCCTCAGATGAACGCCACCGGGCGGACTACCCGGAGCGCCAGGATGGAGGCGGTAGAAGTCACAAAGGAGGTCAGCATCAAGGATCTGACGCCGAGGAATCCAACTCCTCTCCTCAGGACCATACCCCTCCCAGTCCACGAGATACTGGAAACCCCGGCCCCGCCGTCTGGAATCCATGATGCGGCGCACCGTGTAGACAGGACCTCCTCCGATCATCCAAGGAGGAGGAGGCGGCAACAGAGGGCTGAGGAGAACAGGCTTGAGGCAGGAGACATGGAAGGTGGGATGGACTTTTAGCGTCCTAGGCAACTTGAGTCGAACCACAACCGGATTGATCACTCTCTCCACCACAAACGGACCAATGAACCTCGGCGACAGTTTCCTTGACTCAGTCCGCAGAGGGAGGTCCCGTGTAGCCAACCAGACCCTATCTCCGATGGCATAAGCGGGGGCTGGAATACGGCGACGATTCGCCTGGAGCTGATACCGGTCAGAAACTCGAAGGAGGGCCTTTCTGGCCCGATGCCAGGTCCGGTGGCAACGACGAATGTGGGCCTGGACAGAGGGAACCGAGAGATCCTTCTCCTGAGTGAGAAACAGGGGGGGTTGGTAGCCGTATAGGCACGGGAAGGGAGACATCCCTGTGGCAGAAGTAGGGAGAGTATTGTGGGCATACTCAACCCAAGGCAACTGAGAGACCCAAGAGGTGGGGTTGGAGGAAACAAGGCAGCGCAGCGTGGATTCCATCTTCTGGTTGGCTCTCTGATTGGGGGTGAAATCCAGATGTGAGACTGACTGTAGCTCCAATGGCCAAACAGAAGGACTTCCAGACAGCAGAGGTGAACTGAGGACCACGGTCGGAAACTATGTCACTGGGCAATCCATGAACCCTGAAAACCTCCCTAACCAGGATATTGGACGTCTCAGAGGCAGAGGGAAGCTTGGAGATGGGCACAAAGTGGTCGAACTTGCTGAATCTGTCCACAATAGTCAGAATGACTGTGTTCCCCTCAGAAGAGGGCAACCCAGTGACAAAGTCCAGGGCCAGATGCGACCATGGTCGCCGGGGGATAGGTAGGGGGTGAAGAAGTCCAGAGCTGGGCCGATTGGCACTCTTGTTCTGCGCACAAACTGGACAGGCAGCAACAAACTTTCGAGTATCTTCTCCCATGGCAGGCCACCAAAATCGTCTGCGTAGAAGCGCCATCGTCCGAGCCACGCCTGGGTGGCAAGCCATCTTGCTGGCGTGGGACCATTGGAGGACAGCCAAACGGACCGACTCAGGCACAAAAAACCGACCGGGTGGACCGTTACCGGGGCCGGGCTGCGTCCGAAGGGACGCCATAACCTCCTCCTCAATCCTCCACATAACGGCTCCTATGACAAGGTTCCGGGGAAGAATCGTCTCAGTCTTGGCCCCACTCTCCTCCGTCTTGGAGAACATCCGGGACAAGGCGTCCGCCTTGCCGTTCTTAGACCCCGGTCGGAACGTCAAGGAAAAATTAAAGGGTCCAAAAAACAACGAACACCTGGCCTGACGGGAGTTGAGACGTTTAGCCGATTGCACGTAAGCAAGATTCTTGTGGTCAGTCCAGACAACAAACGGTTGCTCCGCCCCCTCCAACCAGTGGCGCCACTCCTCCAAGGCAAGTTTCACTGCGAGAAGCTCCCGGTTACCCACATCGTAGTTCCTCTCCGCAGACGAAAGACGACGAGAGTAGTAGGCGCAGGGATGGAGTTTACCGTCAGTGGAGCATCGCTGGGACAGGATGGCGCCAACCCCCACATCAGACGCATCCACCTCAACGACAAACTGACGGGCAGTGTCAGGTTGAGAGAGAATCGGAGCGTTGGTGAATCGCCTCTTCAAATCCAGAAATGCTCGGTCCGCCTCAGGATTCCAACTGAAGGTTCTGGTACTAGAAGTCAGGGCAGTTAAAGGAGCGGCCACACGGCTGAAGTCACGCATAAATCTACGATAGAAATTCGCAAACCCCAGAAACCTCTGGAGCTGCAATCTCGTACCGGGCTGGGCCCAATCCAGGAGACGGAGCGGGTGGCGGAGATGAGTAGGTGGAGGTGAAGTGGCAGATTAAATGATGGCACGGCAGGGGTTGGGTGAAGGTTCCGGGAGAATGACTGTAGACAGAAAAAAACGGAGGTAAGTACAAGGCAGGTCAATAAGGTGCAAAAAACAACAAAACTAACGCTAGTACTCAGAGGCTGATACGCTGGCAAAACATACTGTTAATGGCTAACGATCCAGCAGGGAATGGATGTCAGGTCAGAGCTTAAGAAGGGGTGATGATCAGGACCAGGTGTGCCGAGGCTGATGAGAAGCAGGTGCGGGTAATCGAGAGATCACCCGCCTAGCAACGTCGCCCGGCAACCGGACAGGGTGCGTTCAGGAACCTTCGGGAAACAGGAGATACCGAGCAGAAAAACGGCAACACAGGCAGGAACAGACTCAGGACGCAGGGTTCATGACACTAGTGCCTACACTCTTAGAAAAAAGGGTTCCAAAAGTGTTCTTTGGCTGTCCCCATTGGAGAATCATTTTTGTATCCAGTTCGAGCCATTGTTGGTTCCAATTAGAGCCCTTTGTGGTTCCAGAACCGTTTTGGAACCGTTTTCTACCTGGAACCAAAATGGTTCTACTTGGAACCAAAAAGGGTTCTTCAAAAGGTTATCCTATGGGGACAGCTGAAGAACCCTTCTGGGTTCCAGGTAGCACCTTCTTTTTCCAAGAGTGTAGCACTGGGATTGAACCTGTGAGATGGTTTAGGATGCCCCCAGGACAAACGTTGAATACCGAAGTCAGACCTTTTCAGACCATGAGATCTTGTTGATAAAGTGTTTGTTTACATGTGCTTTGAACCTGTGTTCCTCTGAGCCTACTCCGAGAAGGCGCAATAGAGCCTCTTCAACCTCAGGAGGCTGAAGAAATTTGGCTTATCACCAAAAACCCTCACAAACTTTTACAGATCCACAATTGAGAGCATCCTGTCGGGCTGTATCACCGCCTGGTACGGCAACTGCACCGCCCACAACCGCAGGGCTCTCCAGAGGGTGGTGCGGTCTGCCGAACGCATTACCGGGGGCAAACTACCTGCCCTCCAAGACACATACAGCACCCGATGTCACAGGAAGGTCAAAAAGATAATTGAGGACATCAACCACCCGAGCCACTGCCTGTTCACCCCGCTATCATCCAGAAGGCGAGGTCAGTTACAGGTGCATCAAAGCTGGGACCGAGAGAATGAAAAACAGCTTCTATCTCAAGGCCATCAGACTGTTAAATAGCCATCACTAGCACATTAGAGGCTGCTGCTGCCTATTGAAATCACTGGCCACTTTAAGAAATGGAACATTAGTCACTTTAATAATGTTTACACATATCTTGCACTACTCATCTCATATGTATATGGTGTATATGTGGTCCTCTGTAGCTCAGCTGGTAGAGCACGGCGCTTGTAACGCCAAGGTAGTGTGTTCGATCCCCGGGACCACCCATACACAAAAAAAATAAAATAATGTATGCACGCATGACTGTAAGTCGCTTTGGATAAAAGCGTCTGCTAAATGGCATATTATATTATATTATTATTATATACTGCATTCTATTCTATAATATTCTTCTGTATCTTAGTCCATGCCGCTCTGTCATTGCTGTCATTGCTTGTCCATATATATAT
This sequence comes from Coregonus clupeaformis, assembly GCF_020615455.1. NCBI lineage: Eukaryota > Metazoa > Chordata > Actinopteri > Salmoniformes > Salmonidae > Coregonus > Coregonus clupeaformis. The sequence goes on from NC_059220.1 coordinate 33,388,993, forward strand.
ATATATTCTTAAATCCCATTCCTTACTTTTTTGTGTGTATTGGGTATATGTTGTGAAATTGTTAGATATTACTGCACTGTCGGAGCTAGAAGCACAAGCATTTCGCTACACCCGCTATAACATCTGCTAAACACGTATATGTGACAAATAAAATGTGATTTGATTTGATGGTAATAGCACTCACCATTGCCCCTAGTGGCCAGTATTGAAGGCATCTCCAGACGTCCTGGGGACCTGGACGAACATCGAATACTGCATTGGATCTGGTGTGACCTGGCTGACTATATAGCCTCAAAACATGGTTAAAACTATAATTATGATTTTTTGGATGGTCAGTCCTTGCATCCATAGCTTTGTCTATGAATTTGAGAGTGGTTACATTTCTCCTGCCCCATCCCTCAGCTGGGAGAGCGCTTAATTATTGTTTCAACTGCTGATTGCTGCTTTAACCTTAACTTTATCATTACACCTAACCTAAAGTCTAACCATAACCCTACATTAACATCAAATAGGTTCAATCAATTCTGATGATATAGCTGATTTAGTCCTTTGTAACACCTGTTTAGAGCTGACTGTGAGTAGTATCAGACTGTGTTTGGAGCTGAAAGGCAGTGGTTAGAGGATTCCCCTCCTGAGGACATCCCTTTCTCTCTCAGTCCTTTCATCCCTCTGCTCAGCTCCCCTGTCCGCTCCGCTCTCCGCTGCCCTCTCGGCTCCCCTCTCTATTTAGACATTTTCTACGTGGAGGAAAACAAAATGCTCTTTGAGCTGATGCTCTCTTTCTACGCTGGTGAAACACATAGGACAATCTTCCTCCCATTGATCCACAGTTGCTGATAATGTATAGCTCACACACAAACACACACACACACACGTACAGTACATACACACACTGTGTAAGCACACACACACATGCACTAGTGATCACTGGAATTCCTGTGTTTGCTATAATTTTATATCAAATTCCCAAAGTCCACCTCTTCATTATCTGTGTGGCAGTAGTCGAATACCAGTGAGGCCTGTGTTAGGTAGGATGCCAGAGATCAATGGACAGCTTCCGGAACACACATCACACAGCCTCATCAAACAGACCAACTGGTACATGATTCACAGACTACAGACCACAGACCACAGACCAATATCATAATATGGTTATTTAGCTAACCCTTTTATCCAAAGCAACACATGTACTGCAGGCTTACTGTACAGTCAGTGAATACTGTATGTATTCTGTACACTGTGTAGATGTTGGAATGGGCAGCTGTGGTGGTCAGTGGGACAATGTGGCTAGAGCGAGAGGTCAGGGATGGATGAGGACAGAGAGCCTTTTATCTAGCCTCTTTGATAGCGGCCATTTTGGTCACTCACAACAAAGACTGATAGCCTACAAACAACAGGCGTGGGAGGGATTCACAAAGCAAAGGCCTGTATGATTGTATGATAAGCAGAGTGTTGCCAGACAGTTACCAGAGAAGAAACTGATCTGATTGTAAGTGTGTGAAACCCAGCACAATGTAAGCTCTCCCAGTAACACCTTACGTTACCACTCTGCGTCCTAAATGGCACACTATTCCCTATATAGTGCACACATTTTGACCTGGGCCCAAGTAGTGCACTATAGAGCGAAGAGGGTGCCATTTGGGATGCAGCCCCTCACTGCCACGCTGCTCTGCTTTTCTGTTTGTTCTGAAGGAAAGTATTTCCTGTTCTATCCTGTCCTGTCCTGGCCTACTTACACCACTACCAAAGCTTCAGGTTTCATGTCTCTCTGTGACCTGATTGTTTTCTAACATGGTCCTGTCTTATCTTTCTCTCTGGATTGGACTACCTAAAAGGCCACTCCTGATAAGTGCATGTCGGACTAACCAGCTGTTTGTGGCTGAGACCATGATATGGTTATGCAGGCTAAAAAGTCAAGTTTATCACTTAAACAGTTGATTTTGAACTTTGAGCTAAATTAAATTAAATGTCATCGAAAGTGCATTTTGACATCTTAATACAGTTTATAACAACAGTATACATAAAATACATAAAAGAGGATGAATAACAGTAATATTCACGTGTTCAGGAGCCTCAGGTTTGATCCACACAGCCAGGGTGAAGGAGGCCAGATGACCCAGACACTGAGAGGGAGGAGAGGCCACGCATCCTCCCTGGGAACCCTAGAATATCACACTCCTTCTGGATCCATCCCCCTCTCCCCCTGTCTCTGTCCCGGGGTGAGGGTTCTGTCCGTCCTGGGTGACACAGATGCCCCAGTGTGTGGAGAGCAGCAGGGGTGTGTGAGGTGGGGTGGAGGAGCTGTAGGGTCACTCCTGGTTGCAGAAGGCCTGGCTGCAGTTGTGGAGCGCCTCCCGGGAGGCGGGGCTGTGGAATTAGGTGTTGCGCTCGGGGGTGCCACAGGTGTGGAGCGGGCGGGGGAGAGGGTGACGGGCTTGTGGGCTCCGATGATCTCCACCAGGGGAAGTGACCCTGGGAGGTCGCGGGGTCAAAGGTGAGGCATAGGGTCATGATGTAGAGCCATAGTAAGGAACGGATTCCTCGTCTGTCTTTTCTGTCCTTTCACACCCCTCTTCCCACTCTTTCTCTTCTTCCCTTTCTGTCCTCTGTCTCTCCTCTCAAACAGGCCTCACTTCCCCCTCTACCCTGTCTTACCCCTCTCTCCTGCCTCCCTCCTTTCCCTCGTCTCACCCCTCCTCCTCCTCTCTCCCCTCTTCCTCCTCTCTCCCCTATTACTTTTCTCCTGGCTCTTCTCCCTCCACCCCCCTCTTCTTCCTTTCACCGATCTCTCCTTCTTCTCCCCTCTCTCCCCTCTCAGTGAGGTCCAGCTCCGTCCATTTGGCCTTGTAGCATCCAGAAGCTCAGTCGTTGAATAAGTCATGATGGTCATGGTGCCGGAGGTGACATTTTACAGACCACTGCCTTGGGTAAGCTTAACACACACACACACCACACACACACTCGACCAAAGCCTTCACATGATAGCATGGATTTCACCCCAACGCAGACCTGGAGTGAAAGTCAGAGGAGAGAGAGGGAGGGATGGATAGAGAAAGAGAGAGAGGAGCCAGACATAAAACGAATCTGAGGGAAATGTCATGCAGGCTAGTCCCTACCCAAGGCTATTATGTTTGGTTTGATGGAGGGAAAGCTAAACAGATATGGTACATTTCCTTTCTGCCTGCTGTTGAATTGAACTGAATGTGTCCTTTTTGCTGTGGTATATAGGGATTTCCTGGTTTATTCTGTGATGCTTCAATGCCCCGTTTCTCTGAGTTTGGGGGAAATTGGGGCTTAGGTGAAGCTATAACATTAGCCTAGCTACAATATTGTAAACTTCAGTGCCATCTCTTTCTAATATGACGGTGCATAGTTTTTAATGCCGAATATTGGCAGCTGTCTAGAGAAAAGTTACGTGGTTGTTTATAAGTAGCCTACATACTGTATATTTAGAAAGTGTTACAATATTGACTAAATATGTAAATCTAGACAGAGCACAACCTCCTTGTTTGCTGTTTACCTCAATGGCAGGTATATTGAAGCTGCGCCGTTTGCGCACTGGCAACAACAAAATGCAACACGTTGCTGTGTGTCAAATCACTTCAATAAACTTAACACACACTCACTTTCATTAACTAACCTAATATATAAATGTCTGTTGCTAAAACACAAAATAGAGTATTATATTGTTTGGTACTTTTACATATAGAAAACCCAATTTTTGTCAGCCAGTTCGTCCCTAGTCTCCGCTCCAAAAGATTGGCCGCTTTGTGGGCGTAGCGGGAACATATTCAGGTAAGTAAATATATTTAGAAGAAGTTAAAAACAATGTCTTATTAGCTAGCTACAGCAGGCCACTGTGTGTAGGCTAATGCTAGCTAGCTAGGGCAGGTCATTTTGTGGGAGAACATTAGGAAAAGATTCTCCAGTTCTATTCTCTGGAGAGGAAAACTATGAAGACAGACAGAGAGATAATAGCAACATAATAGTCAGGGCCCGGTTTCCCAAAGACATCTTAAGGCTAAGTTCATCGTTAGAACCATAGGATCCTATGGTTTTAACGATGAACCTAGCCTTAAGATGCTTTTGGGAAACCAGGCCTAGAGCTGTCTAATTGTAATTTAATGAAGTCTGTTTCTTTGTGATATTGTTTGTCCTCAGATATGGAGAGCTGTGAAAGCCTGTCTGCAGATGAAAAGGTCCCAAAGAATGTCCCAAGAGACTGTGTACTTATGTTAGCACATGTTGTATACAACAATACAGTTAAATGTCACACACAATGTAGGCTACAAACCTATTACAACTGGAGCAGGCCAATCCAGGCTCAATTAAAGATGTTGCAGAACGGCTGTATTTGAAGCACCGCTCCCTTCTGCCCAGTTTCCCTGATGTTGCTTCGGCAATCAAGCTGTTTTTAACCATCCCTATAACTCTCGCTTCTGCGGAGAGATCTTTTTCTAAACTAAAACTCATAAAGAACTACCTAAGAAGCATTAGGCTCTCAGTCTGGTATGCGCTTTTGAACACCTGAGTAAGCTCCACTCATTGCACTAGCGGTGTCGTAGCCTTGACCACGGCATTTGTTCACCGATATCCCCTTAGTATCAATCAGTTCAATCATTTATTTTTCAAGGACTGAGGCACTTTAATCAGTCACATTCTTGAAGCCAAAGAAACAAATACTTAGCTTCCTAGTACATATGAAAATGAAAAAGCTTTATGAATGACTTTTTGGAGGGTTACTGTCAAAATGATAAAACAACATAATAATTGACATCAGTGACAGGCACATAGGCTCTAGAGCTCGTGGGCCCCCCGCCTTGCGGGGACTGTGGGGGTGTCCGGTAGGCCAGTGCATCTGATTGGTTAAAGACAGTGGTGGCCGCGTGACATTTGAACTTTTTCTACAGCTCTGCTAGCAGGGTTCTCACCGCTCACCTTCCCACAGTCCCCCGCACATTTTTCAGTGTACCCTCGTTGAAAATGAATGGGGGCGGAACTTCTCCTGCCGACGTCGCGTCTGGTGAAAATCCCACGTTACCTCACACTCAGGAGGCGCGTGGACAGTGAACACTCCTCGCGCAAAGCAGATTACTGCTAGCTGCCATCTGGTCAGTGCGCCACTTGAGACAGAAACAAAGTAGCAAGTGTAACTTGTCAATAACAAAACAAAAACACAACAGGGTCATCCACTGCATTTACCAACTACGGCGACAACATCCCTCCAGGCATATATTTGACAAAGCCCCGACATGGCCAATGACAGTCTAATGTATACGAGTACGATAATTAACCCCAGCCTGTAGCTGAGGAGAGATGACTAGTATTCTATAACACCCCCCCGCACATGCTCGAGCGGTGTGTCTTGGTTAAACAAGTGGCTCTGGATTATCTTGTGGCGTAGGAAGGAACGCTACTGTCGTCATAGCCACCCAGGTATGGACACTATAGACAGAATGGGTGCATTCCACATTGCAGTTGACTTTAAAGGCGAGTCAAAACTGACAGTCAGTCACAATTTACCCATGATACATCACAGTTTTGATGCTCTCGAACATGGCCACAGTGTCATGCATTCACGTGCTGAAGCCCTGAGGGGGCTTTCAAAATAAGAAATGCATCATACAGGGATGATTTCTGTATTTTGAAAATTACATACAGTGAGGGAAAAAAGTATTTGATCCCCTGCTGAATTTGTACGTTTGCCCACTGACAAAGACATGATCAGTCTATAATTTTAATGGTAGGTTTATTTGAACAGTGAGAGACAGAATAACAACCAAAAAATCCAGAAAAACGCATGTCAAAAATGTTATAAATTGATTTGTTCCACTCCTCTAAATATTTGACCCCTCTGCAAAACATGACTTAGTACTTGGTGGCAAAACCTTTGTTGGCAATCGCAGAGGTCAGACGTATCTTGTAGTTGGCCACCAGGTTTGCACACATCTCAGGAGGGATTTTGTTCCACTCCTCTTTGCAGATCTTCTCCAAGTCATTAAGGTTTCGAGGCTGACGTTTGACACCTCGAACCTTCAGCTCCCTCCACAGATTTTCTATGGGATTAAGGTGTGGAGACTGGCTAGGCCACTCCAGGACCTTAATGTGCTTCTTCTTGAGCCACTCCTTTGTTGCCTTGGCCGTGTGTTTTGGGTCATTGTCATGCTGGAATTTACATCCAAGACCCATTTTCAATGCCCTGGCTGAGGGAAGGAGGTTCTTACCCAAGATTTGACGGTACATGGCACCGTCCATCGTCCCGTTGATGCGGTGAAGTTGTCCTGTCCCCTTAGCAGAAAAACACCCCCAAAGCATAATGTTTCCACCTCCATGTTTGACGGTGGGGATGGTGTTCTTGGGGTCATAGGCAGCATTCCTCCTCCTCCAAACACGGCGAGTTGAGTTGATGCCAAAGAGCTCCATTTTGGTCTCATCTGACCACAACACTTTCACCCAGTTCTCCTCTGAATCATTCAGATGTTCATTGGCAAACTTCAGACGGCCCTGTATATGTGCTTTGTTGAGCAGGGGGACCTTGCGGGCGCTGCAGGATTTCAGTCCTTCACGCGTAGTGTGTTACCAATTGTTTTCTTGGTGACTATGGTCCCAGCTGCCTTGAGATCATTGACAAGATCCTCCCGTGTAGTTCTGGGCTGATTCCTCACCGTTCTCATGATCATTGGAACTCCACGAGGTGAGATCTTGCATGGAACCCCAGGCCGAGGGAGATTGACAGGTCTTTTGTGTTTCTTCCATTTGCGAATAATCGCACCAACTGTTGTCTCCTTCTCACCAAGCTGCTTGGCGATGGTCTTGTAGCCCATTCCAGCCTTGTGTAGGTCTACAATCTTGTCCCTGACATCCTTGGAGAGCTCTTTGGTCTTGGCCATGGTGGAGAGTTTGGAATCTGATTGATTGATTGCTTCTGTGGACAGGTGTCTTTTATACAGGTAACAAACTGAGATTAGGAGCACTTCCTTTTAAAGTGTGCTCCTATTCTCAGCTCGTTACCTGTATAAAAGACACCTGGGAGCCAGAAATCTTTCTGACTGAGAGGGGGTCAGATACTTATTTCCCTCATTAAAATGCAAATCAATATATAACATTTTTGACATGCGTTTTTCTGGATTTTTTGGTTGTTATTCTGTCTCTCACTGTTCAAATAAACCTACCATTAAAATTATAGACTGATCATTTCTTTGTCAGTGGGCAAACGTACAAAATCAGCAGGCGATCAAATACTTTTTATCTTGAAAACTTGATTGCTGACAAGGAAAACATTTTGGGACTATGTCAACAATGGACTAATGAAACAAATACCAAATAATAGTTTTTGGGTGGAATTATCTTTGAAGACATGTCTACCTCTGGGTGACTGAAACCAAAGGGCCCATGCAGTCATGATTCAGCACATCCACAATACAGAGCTGACGAAATACAACGAAATAGTTCAACCAACAGTAGCCTATAATAATTTATTTGGCCATTTAACTCTTTATCAAAGAATCTACCCCCCCAAAAACGATTTATTACAGCATTGTCTATCAAGAGGTGGCAGGTAGCTTAGTGGTTAAGAGCGTTGTGCCAGTAACTGAAAGGTCGCTGGTTCTAATCCCCGAGCCGACTAGGTGAAAAATCTGTCGATGTGCCCTTGAGCAAGGCACTTAACCCTAATTGCTCATGTAAGTCGCTCTGGATAAGAGCGTCTGCTAAATGACTAAAATGTAAGAGAAGAGGAAACTCTGCCTACAACTTTGAATTTCAGCACTTGTCTCTGCCTATTGGCAATAGCTTGTGCAGTAGCTTGCAGAAGCCACAAGGCAAAATACTCTGTCTCTCCCCCGCAGCCACATAAGCACAGCTGACACCGACATAGTGTTATGCATTCAAATTATGTAAACAAATCAAAAAATGCCCCTTATATTTCCAGACGAGTTCGTTATCAGCTAATCGTGTTTGAACAGCTGCAATTGCTTTGGTGAACAAAGGCAGTCTAACCAGTTTTTAATTAGGTACTCCTAATGACCTTAAGAAGATTACTGCACTCACCTAATAATCAATACTACGCAGGGTAGGAGGCTAGGGGCTCAGCCAAGGGGGAGGGAGGGAGAGAAGGAGGGGGAGAGGAGGGAGAGAAGCAGGGAGAGAGGAGGGAGGGAGAGAAGGAAGGAGGGAGAGAAGAGGGAGGGAGAGAGGAGGGAGGGAGAGGAGGGAGAGAGGAGGGAGGGAGAGAAGGATGGCGAGAGAGAGGAGGGAGGAGGGAGGAGGGAGGGAGAGAAGGAGGGAGAGAGAAGGAGGGAGAGAGGAGGGAGGGAGAGAAGGAGGGAGAGAGGAGGGAGGGAGAGAAGGATGGCGAGAGAGAGGAGGGAGGAGGGAGGAGGGAGAGAGGAGGGAGGGAGAGAAGGATGGCGAGAGAGAGGAGGGAGGAGGGAGGAGGGAGGCCCTAGCTATTAATATGTTACATCTACAGAGGCCTCCCTCTTCATTCCTCTCTTCCTCTCCCTCCTCCTCTACCTCTCCTCTCTCTTTTCCTCCTCCTTCCTATCCTCCTCCCCCCTCCCTTCTTCCTCCATTTTCATTGGTAAATGTAGGATCCTGGAGGCGTATGTCCTAACCAGCTGACACTGACTTCAATTGTCCAATATGAAAAATATATGCAGATCTTTTTTTAAGCAGAAATGTGTACATCAGCCCATTCATATTGTACTAGTGAATTATTGTTGTCATATATATTCCATGGTTGAAGCTCTAACAACGAAGCAGGATCTGACTAAACACGTTGGTTTTCATTAGCTATATGAACAATATTTCACCAAATCGTCTTTCCGCATGTAGGCCTAATACCATTAAGGTAATACTGTAATGTAGCCCTAATGTAGCCTATCAGTTTCATTTCTTTCAAAATCAACATGAATATGTATGAATATCATTTGCTGGATGCTGATTAACAGAAGTGGAATAAATTGATGGCCTCGTTTTATCCAAACACAATATTAGGCAGGCCTATGGAAATGTTATACGTTCCACAGCTTTTTTATCTAGTCCCTGATAGTGTGCCACTGAATTAGAGCTGTTTGTGTGAGAGAGCGAGAGCAAGAGAGAGAGAGAGAGATTTGGGTGCCATTGATTTTCTAAGACCCTCGGTCTGTCATTCAGTCATTCTGTCTGTCAGTCAGTGTCTCTCTCGCTCTCTCTCTCTCTCTCTCTCTCTCTCTCTCTCTCTCTCTCTCTCTCTCTCTCTCTCTCTCTCTCTCTCTCTCTCTCTCTCTCTCTCTCTCTCTCTCTCTCTCTCTCTCTCTCCCACTCTCTCTCTCTGTAGGGATGCTGAGGGAGAGGAATGGTAGGCTGGTATTAACAGTATCTCCCCCATGGTCCATGGAGATAGGAACCAAATCATCCCTGTGTTTGCATTAGCCCTTATTCTTCTTTACCGTCCTTTCCTCTCCTCTCCTTTTATCTCTCTTTTCCCTTTTAGTCAGTTAGGCTTTCCTTTTTTCACCACCCACTCCTGCTCCCCTCTACTGTTTGCTAGCTCTCCTTTCTTTTCTGCTCTTCTCCTCTATCCTCCAGTCTCTTCCTTTCACACATTTATGTCCTCTCTTCTGTCCATCCGATTTTGCCCATATTGACCGATTTTGCCCCTTTTCCTACTTGTACAATAAAAACTAATTTCCACAACATTAATACATTCATAAACATTTATAAACATTTCTGTGCATTTATAATGGATTATTATAAAGTGTAATTTAACTTATATAAAACACTGAAACAATGCATGAACGCAGCACATCATAGCAACCCATGGTGATTTAATAATATCTGAGTCAGTGTGTCCAGAACGTCTGTGTGTTCTCAGCATTGTATTAGGAATCAGACGTTCACCCCCAGGCCCATGCTCAGCAATCCCCCTCCTGCTGAGTTTCCATAGGACCGAATTAACCCCCCACCTCCACACCCAGCACACACTGTCTACATTAGACTGCTGCTAAAAGTGCAAGGCGGCCATTCCTTCATTCCTTCACACAAGCAGGCTCTGACTCACAGTTCTAACTGACCCTGGTTGTCAGCGTTTTAGGGAAATTCAAACACATTTGGCCACGTGACTCTGAAGTCCACTGTAGTTATCTCAGCTTTGTCAAGTTGGATGCTTTTTTCAGGCTAGGTTTTGTTATTTTATTTTATTATTGATTGACTATGACTTTTCAAATCACCCAGCAGGCTAGGCTGTTTCCTTAGTCCAAGCTGTACTGCCTGACTGTGCAACTACCAAACTATGAATGTATTATATTGTATAATGTATTATAACGCATGATGGGTTTTATAATAGCAGAACATTGCATTTGGACACAACATTTGAAATCCTTATACGGTGACGTCTCCCTGCAATTGTTATACAATATCACTAGATATTGCACTATTAATTATTGAATTTCCCTTGGATCTCTATCCACATTCATCTACGACCATTCATTGAAGGGCCATGTATCAGTGTCAGTGGCTATATGGCCACAGATACACTCCTGTCCTTAATGAAACATTGTAAAAAGGATAGTCTCACAATTACAATTTATCACTCAGTCATTTAGCAGGTGCTCTATCCAGAGAGACTTGCAATAAGTGCATCATATAGGGGAGCCGGTCAGAGCCTATCTACCAGGTGGCTACGGCAGTGTCTGATGCTATATAGGTCCCTAGTGAAGGGTTTAAAGTGCCACTAATTCACTTGACAATGACACACCAAACTATTTATAAAAGTGCACTAACTAAATTAATGGCCCATCGAATGGAGAGTAAAACATTTAAGTGCAAATAAACGCTGGCGGTGTGACCCTCTTACGCTCGCTAACTCAGCCCCACGGCCATACTATCCATTTCATCCCTGAGAGAGAGAGAGAGAGAGAGAGAGAGAGAGAGAGAGAGAGAGAGAGAGAGAGAGAGAGAGAGAGAGAGAGAGAGAGAGAGAGAGAGAGAGAGAGAGAGAGAGAGAGAGAGAAATTGAGCGTGTGAGAGAGGGAGGGAGAGAGAGAGAGAAAGAGAGAGAGAGAGAAAGAGAGAGAGAGATTGATCGAGAGAGGAAGAGAGAGACAGATGGAGAGAGAAAGAGAGAGATGAATAGAGAGAGGGAGATGGTAGGAGATGGTGTAAAACCTTTTGTTCTAAAGCCCATTAATTACCAGTGAGTGATCCACTAGTTAACATTTCAGTGTTAAGTAGTCCTCAACATTCCCTGAGGCTTTTCCCCCAGCCAGCCACAAACCATTAGAGCATTCAGGGAACGAGTGATGGAGGGAATAAAGGAGAGAATGATAGAGGGAATGAAGAAAGGAATGATAGAGAGATATAAAAGGGAATGACAGAGAGAATGATAGAGTGATGGAGGGGTATGAGATGGAGAGGATGTCTGAAAAGAAAAAGGGACAAAGAAGAGAGAACAGAACGTGATAGAATGTGATACTGGTTAAAACAGAGATAGTGAGGACACCATATACCAGTACTCAAGTGGATACCAAAAATGACTGCAGTGCACACAGTTCTTCTGGAGGGGTTTAACATCAACTTTATGTATATGTGAAGCCTGATGCAATCTCAATGCAATCACAATGGCAGTATTCCAAATTCTTCTGAATCAACACATTTTGATCAACACATAAAAGTGGTGTCTACAAGTTCATCTGACTCTGGGGATGTAGATATAGAGCCTAACTATCCCTTGAATAGTTTCAGTTTGGCTGCAGAAATTTGAGTTACATGACATCTTTTATATGAAATATGAGTGTGGAATATGCTTTATGGTTCCTGTCTTTATCTTTCTATGCTACTCTCTGCCCCTTTTAGATCTCCTTAGTTTGGGCCTACCTCCCTAGGAGGAAAGGGTGGGGGGGGTATTGGGGAAAGAGAGAATGAGAGAGAAATATGGAGAGCAAGAGAGAGAGAGAAATATGGAGAGAGAGATAGGAATAGGTAGAGAGAAAGAGGAGGGCGAGATGGAGGTTGAGCGAGAAAGAGAGAGTGGGAGAGAGAGATGGAGGGGGGTAAAGAGTTAAAGTAGTCATTAAAGATGCGCAGGAGGTCTTGGAGCGTTCCACAAGGTTAACGATAACGGCACTCAGCAGCTGAAATGCTCAAGTAGCTTTTATTGTATCATAATAATGAATCAATGGTATAAAGATAAAATAAAATAAATGAACTCCGAAGCCAAGGAGTAAAACGTATGTGCAGCAAATAATACAAATAAAAAAAAATCTCTCCAGCACCATTGGGCCCTGCTCGGCTAATATCTACTGATGTCATCTTGTTGAAAAATATTTGCCTGGAGGTCAGTGCTCCCCGTTTGAAAGGCTTAAACGCTTCTGCTTCAGAACATTAAATATCTGCCCACATTACTGCTGGTTGGTAGTAACAGAGACGAGCTGGGGGACAGACAGGGGGCAGGATGTGGCTGGATGTATGCAACACTCACATGAGGGCCTGGGAGAACAGACTGTTCATCTTCTCGTGTCTCTCTCAAAGTCTCTCTCAAAATCAGGAGGAGACATGGTGGATTCTCTCCACTGTGAAGCCTCTTCTCTCATCTTCCCCTCTCTGTCTCTCTCTCCTGGTGGACTGTGGGGTTTATTCTCTTCCTTCTGTAGCTTTGTGGTTTCTGTCCCTCTATCTACAGTATCTAACTGCGTGTGTGTGTTTGAATGTCCGTGGCTGAGACAGATTATGTATTCTTCAGTATCTGGTGCTATAGGCCTATTAAAGTGGACTGTGATGATGACATAGGGATATTACCTATGTCATAGTGTCACGTGGCCTGCTTCCAAATCTCGTTGACTCGACTACGTGATGAACTTAGATTTCCGAGGCTACCTATGTCATTACCGATATTAACTTGAGGTGTTTGTGTGTGTGCGTGCGTGTGTGTGCGTGTGCGTGCGTGTGTGTGTGTGTATTGGATGGTAAAGAAGGATGCGGTAGAGAGAGAGAGGTCAAAACTGGAAGCATGTTTTAATATTGCTCTACCGTTATCCTGAAAGGCATAATTGGAGTAACACATCTGAACTGATCGTAGTTACAGAATCATAGGTCTCTCTTTTTGCATTGAACAATATATACAATGTAAAATAAATACATTTACACAAATGGACATATTGTTGGAGCACACTGTATGATACACACGTCACAAAAATATACAGGTAATCGTTAACTGATGTGAAGCACATCTAGAACTACGGACATGTTTCTCACTACACGGCTTCCCAGCAACTCCTGGTCGGAAGATTTATCTGATCTTTTTTTCATAATATTAATCATTTATTATTTTTTAATGTTTTTCCATCTTTCTTTACCTCTATATTTTTCAAACATTTGCATGTCAAACTGCCAGGTTATAACCTAAGCACACAAGTGGTAGCTAGGCTACATCTCAGCATAAATACGTACTTGACTAACACTCACTATTCTCCTCCTTCCCTTCTCATAAAATATAGCAGTTGTTTACACGTTCATTTCCTTATTTCGTATCGTTTAATTGCAAAATAATCCAATAGATACAGCATTTTGATCTAATTCAAACAAAAAGTGCAACGTCTGTCCGTCCATCTGTCTGTTGCACAGTCATATTGCTTTAAATAACAAAATCACGTTGGGAGAATAAACGCCCTCGTTCGTTATGGCTAAATTACTCTCCTCTCTCTCTATCTTAAATATGATCCATAGAATGTGTTGAAAGATACGTAGCAAAACCTCAGCATGAATTAAGCTGCTAGAATAATGTTTGTGGCAACAATTTACACACAAGCAGTTTCGTAGTGAGAATTATCACGTGTTTTTATGGTAATTTTGATGTTAACTAAGAATATTGACTAGTCAATGATGTGTAGCTAATCAGCTAAACTATGTCTTGAGACTGATACGTACAATGTTGTAAAATTAGCCTTTGACCTTATTCTCTGAAATGGTTGTGATTATAATTATTTTGTTATTATCATGGTTTGCCAACTACTATTAAACGTCCAATTCAGCTCAGCTTAAATCACCTCTGAGAGGCTGTTGTGTTCTCTTTCAGCTCCTTTTATTGGCCAGTACATAGTATTGGTTTGAAAATGGAAAAACTGTTAGACAGAGACATCAACTAAAATCAGAAGCTGACAAAGAAGAAGAAAACAGCACCTCTCTCTCAGGAGTTCTGTATGGAAATGATAGACGAGCCAACACGTTTCCCAAAAAGAGCTTTGATATTATTGTCTCTCTCATTAGCGGCTATAGAGAAATCATGCCGCAATTCAATCAACTGCAGATCAATTACACCACATTGCGGGTTCACGCAGTATCTGAGGTGTTAACTGTGCTAGAATTGACACACCAAGCAAGCTGCTCTCGCATAAAATATTGTTAGATATTGTCATAAAACCACACCTGTCTTTAAAATACAGCTTTAACATTCACAGTCAGTACATAGGGTAGTTTTCCTTTATCTGCAATTGATTGAATTGAGGCCTGAATTTAGAAAAGTACTTTCAGTAAAGTACTTTCTCCAAACCATGGTCTCTTTATGTTTAGCCAATGATACATATATGGTTGTTAACAAACATTACCAAGGAAGAAGATAAATTAATTAGAAACACCCCCCCCCCCATTAGTCCTAGAAAACAACAACATTGTAATCTTTATTTTTTTTCAATATTTTTAATAAGCACACAAAGTTAAAGCGAGAGTTTTGGAAACGAGTTGAACTCCAAAAATACAAAATAAAATGTTTTTTTTTTTTTTTCTTTGCAACCTCAGAGTTTAGATAATGTTACAACGCAGCTGTTTCTAAATGGAAGGAAGGCAGTATGTACAGCGAGTTATCAAAAAAAGTCAGCTATTGTTCGGAAATGCTCAAATGTCTTTTTTATTTTTTATTTTCTTTAAACCTAAGATATACATCGTTATTCTACAAGAAAGAGTTACACAAATTACCCCTTTTTATATACGTTGTTTCTTCCTTTAGATACTTTAGTTATTCTCTTCTAAGTCAGTACAGGTTATTATGATGCTGATGATGATATTGTTGTTGGATCAGTTGATCTAGCAGAACTAGCTAGGAAGAAGAGCCTTGTTTCCTGGTAAGTCGGCAGGTATGTGAGAACACGCCGCCCATATCTCCTGAGGATCGGTACATCCACCATTGTCTCTACTTCTACCCTGTATCTAAAAAAGCGCACGGCACGAGAACTAGGGTCACCACGAGAAAGTACACAACAACGTCGTTGAACGCAACAGAAAGAAAAAGAAAAAGAAAGGGAAGGGAAGAAAGAAACGAAAAAAAAAAGAAAACTACAAAGGGAACATTTTTGAGAAAAGCACAGCAAACATGAAACACTGAGAGGCTGAACTACATTTTCCTGTTTTTGTATTTTTTTCTTTCTTTGTTTTGTTCCAATAAAATGTCTTAGGTTAGAATTATAATCTGTTAATTTACAATATACAATGGTTAAGAAGGTTCAGAAAATACCCCTTACTAACAATACTGACATATTTGTTATAGAGAGTGATGTAGGTTACTTGACTTATCGTTTAGCTTCGAAACTGGAACCAGTTGCCATTTTATATTAGAGTACATCATAATCTAGATTATGGATATTGGCGTTCTTAATCTGCGTACAAAAACCCTGGACCAAATCCCAACCTCATTCCTTCCTATGAGCCCACCGCTGATAAAAGCTTTCCTAAGTGCTAGTTTAGTATTTTATCTCAGCTACAGATTACTGTTCTTGGTATAATGGCGGTCTTAAGAGTCAAATGCATGAGTTACCTGCTTGCCTGCACATTCATGGTGCTTCCCTAGCCTTGGGTTAGTTTGATTCTAGGACTATGTCATCTAATAGCCTATGGCAAGCACAGAGAGAGAAGCTACACCTGGTAGAAATGTTAACATCCCCCAACGAAGACTGGCACAAACATGAATTGCATACATGTTAATATGCACCCTCCTTTTAAATGACTATTGCTTAGAGAAGATAAGAGTCGATCCATATATATATTGATATAGAATTGCTGAAAGTGGTAAAGCTGATAGAAAAAAAACATATATTGATTGCTTTCTTATTAACACAATATAAACAAAACAAAAGAATCATGTAGACCATATATGATGACCGAATCATATATTTACACCCTTATTAATTTCAATAAAAATAAGACCAAACAAGTTGAAAAACAACCATAAATACGTGAGTCTGTCCCTTCAGCACTCCTATACCTCTCATCTATATTGCATGAGTGACTAAAGCTTCACCGTCTCCCTCGAAAGGTAACAATAATAATCAAACCACTACATCATGTCTACGAACCCTCTGGAAGACTTAACAGAAAAGGGCAACGAGGGAGTCTAATTGCTGTAAGTGATTAAAATAGACAAACCCAAAGGGAAGGCTGGGGGTGATGACAACGATCTGTTATTAGGCTGGCACATGGGGACTGTGTGTGTGTTTTATGTGTGACTGTGTGTGTGTGTGACTGTGTGTGTGTGTGACTGTGTGTGTGTGTTGGTGTGACTGTGTGTGACTGTGTATGTGTGTGTGTTATGTGTATGTGTATGTGTATGTGTGTGTGTGTGGGGGGCAGAGGATATTGGGGGTATCAGGAGGTGTTGGGGGCTGATAGTAAAGTTTGCTGGCATCCACTGAACGGATCTCCATCCTTTGGCAGGGCAAGTCTCCTCTCCTCCTTTCCACTCTTCTCATCTCCATTACACATTTCTTCATGAAAATCATCAACAAGTCTTTGTTCATTTTCAAATGTTTTCTTCAACAGCACATCCTGTAAAAACTGTTGTTGGGGAACTAAGAAGAAGAAGTTGAGAAAGCTTTACAGTCTCTCTGCTGCTAACACAAGCAGAGCAGTCTCTCTTCTTTTCTTTTCTTTTTCAAATTCCTCGTTTAAACATTTTCATCAGTCAATAGTCAATAATCACATCGTTAATCATTCTTATATGTATAAGTGACTTGTGGTCGATAGTCAATAGTTTACAGGGCCGTTGTTATGGTAACTGGTTTAACGCTTGTCTATAATTTATACACAGATGACCCTCCAGCAGAGGTCTCGTCTCAGTTTCAGTGTCTTCCCTTATGCACAGAGGTCAGGGGTTAAAGTTCAGAGGTTAGTCCCGCCCATCCCTCTCAGTGGGCGGCGGTTTGTGAGGTTCAGGGGTCATGTGGGGTTACAGGGGGTTCAATGGGAGGAGCCTGGGTGTGACTGACAGACTGACATATTGGGGGTTGTTGACGTGGTTAGCCAATCAGACCTTGGCCTCCAGCAGTTCCAGGAAGAGTTTGTGCATGGGGACCTTGCCGTCCTGCTTGATGCTGTAGAAGTGCTGCACAGCCTTGGTGGAGGTCTGGCGGAGCAGGGGCAGGGTCATCAGCAGCTTGCCTGCCCGACGAGGGTCCTCTGGGTGCTGGGCCCCCTCGTAGTCCTGCAGGGCCTCATGGAGCACGTCCTGGAGCTTCTGCACCGCCTCCACGTCCTCTATGTGCATGGAGTCTACAGGGGGAGGGAGGGAGGGAGGGAGGGAGGGAGGGGAAATAAAGCAGATAGAGGTTAATCTTCACACATACTACATGACTATATCATCGCAGAATGAGAGCGAAAGAGAGAGAGACAGAGAGAGAGAGAGAAAGAGAGAGAGAGAGAGAGAGAGAGAGAGAGAGAGAGAGAGAGAGAGAGAGAGAGAGAGAGAGAGAGAGAGAGAGAGAGAGAGAGAGAGAGAGAGAGAGAGAGAGAGAGAGAGAGAGAGAGAGAGAGAGAGAGAGAGAGAGAGAGAGAGAGAGAGAGAGAGAGAGAGAGAGACTCCCCAGCTGAACAATAGCCTGGCCTGGCCTGTCTGTATTTGTCTGTCTCAGGGGTAATGTCAAACATTGTCATTAGCATACTGAGTCAGTACTAGAGCATTTATGAGCGCTGGGGATGGGTGTGGTACTTCGATGGATTTCACAACTCCAATCCTACACATGCACACACACACACACACACACACACGCACACACACACGCACACACACACACACACACACACACACACACACACACACACACACACAGGCCCTTAATGGTCCAAGCAAGAGGTCAGTGTGGGTGGAGTGAACACAGTATATAACCACTGTTGTACTCTATAGGGTACATCCATCATTGTGTGTGTATGTGTGTGTGTCACTGCATCCTGTCTATGTGTCCAGGTTGTCCCTAGCAGTGTTTCTCCCCAGGGATAAATGACTTAATGCAGGCTGGCCTTCACAGTAGAAACCAGATCAATCCAGCCGATCAATGGAACATGCATGTTAAATAATAATCACAGGTCAACTATTGACAGATCACACTGACCAAACACTGTGGTGGAGGGGAGGCTGTACACACACAAGCATATGGGAGCATGCACACACACACACACACAGACACACACACACACACACACACACACACACATACATACATACATACACCCTTTTTGTCACTGTCTCAAACACATACACCACGCACAAATGCACATACGCACACGAACATACACGCACACACACAGGATTTAACGACTGGCTTTAGTCTACTGTCCCGTAGCTGGAGGGTGTGAGTGGCTGGGTTGTAGTGTGTGTGTGTTGATGTGCATTTGGTTCAATTCTCTAAACCCCACCACACGTACACATACAGACTGCTCTGCCCCAAAGACACATTCAGATGTTCATACTTCTGTTTGGGTCAATACTCTAACCCGGTATATGTGTGTGTCTGATCCAGGATTCTGACAGCGAGCTCTCAGTCATCCATCACTAGGCTTTGACGGTGTGTGTATGAGTGAGTGTGTGACAGGGGCTTTGGCCATGTGAAAAGTGACCTGTGATCCGACAGGAGCCCCCCGGCAGGAAACTGCTTACACACACAACTTTACAGCGCTGCAGAGCCAACAGCACTATAAATCTGACTATCACACACACACACACATGAGCGTACTCACGCAGATGCACACTGACATGCACACACACGTATACACTAGAGAACAGAGCAACAAGATCTCAAAGTTTCCCTTCGCAATTCAACATATTATGGTCTATTTTTGACGCATTCATTCCGGGTAGTTACAGGGTTAATTCTGTGTGGTTACAGGGTTAAACAGAAACAACTCAAAGGGTTAAGTTTAGGTATTAATTCCTAGTAGTTAATGTTAGCGCTATGGTTTGGGGAAGGCTTAAAACGAAATAATTAAAAACGACGTGCTATTATCACCAAGTATTCTCACGGCTTGCTAGAGCATTGTGAACTAGTCTGGAGCGCGCTCCGGCTCCGAGCATCATGAATAGATATCAATCCAATACTACACACACAATGTATCCACTCTACTCCAACTGTTTCTATAATACCACACACGGTATGTCTCCACTCTATTCTAACTGTTTCTATAATACTACGTACATTATAATACTACACCAGTATTTTCCTATAGAAAGGCTTAGGCCACAATGAAGGATCTTTAGAACATCATGAAGATGTCAATTAAACTAATTCCATATTTCAGTTATAACATGGTGGCTGTTGTTGTTTTTTCTCAGTAAAACATTATCCTCCTAATCAAAACATTTGCCACCATTTTCTAAGGTGTTTGTCCACTGCTGTTGGATAAAATGCCACACGGAGTAAGAGTAGTGAATCAATGAGACTTCAATTAACTCTTAAGGTGACAGGAGACTTAATGTGATTTGGCTGTTACTTAAATTAACATGCTAGTCAAACATGTCCTGGTAATTGTGTGGATAACTTCTGTTTCTTAGCTTTATAGGAAAGAGATGCACTTCTCCCAAGAGTGCTTGACAATTATAATAGCAAGTAGATATTCTTCTGTTTGTGTGTATGTGTGTATGTGTCCCAGATTTAAAGTGGCAGGAACAACTGTGTTCTATTAGTGTAGCATGTTGCTAATGAGCAGTGGGGTTAAACACGTACTGTTAACACACACACACGTAAATATTTATATGTGAATCACGTTCAGTAGCATTTCTTAAGGGTTCCCATCATTAATGCAGACGATTAGCATTCAAGGAATTAATTGTGTCCCTGCCCTTCAAAATGCTAATGCTAGCTTACTGTTGTTGTTGCACTGGCCACTGGGTCATCTATAACAAACTGAAAGTAATATTGACTAACAACTATAACCTTATAGTTTTGATCATAAACTTGTCTGCATCACTTCTTCATTAGTTTCTGCTCCTAAAATGTTATTTTTTTAATTAACAGAAATCTCCAACAGTAACCACTTAGCAAACATTTTTATTGAAAGTGGCCTACAGTTAACATATAAAGTATATTCAATACAGAAATGTAACACAAAGAAGTGCATCTTGAATTGTTGTGAAGGACTCCAGCTGCTATCAGTCTCTGTCTGTGTCATCGACAGCATGGATGAACACTTAAGTACAAAATCAATTAAAAAACACATTTCTCTAAAGAGTCACACTCCCAAGCCCTCTCTAGGGTGCACTTTGTGGCAGAAGGGCTGAAACGTGCCCATGTTCCCACACTCTCCCCCACTTCTCCGCTCGCCAAATAGTGAGCCGTCATCCCACTGCCAGCAGAAGCAATCTGCTCTTTCATTTTTCAGCGTGGCTGGGCCCGGCCCGAGATTGATCGCCACATATGGCCCCAGAAAACAAACTGTCAATACGTTGAGCGCTGGAGAATTTGAACAAATAGCTGTACTCCCATTCAAGCCGCCCATTGCGTCCCATTTAACAGATTCTATTGACAGTTTCCTTCTTGTAATTAAAGGGAGAACTACTGGCCGGCAATCAAGATAAAGTTCAAAGATGGGGTCACCTAGGGGAGAGGGGGAGAGGGGGAGGGAGGAGGGGGAAGCGGGCTAGGCGGGACTGTCAATGCCGGACGACATCAGAGGCGGTTATTGACATGCGGGGTCCTAATGATTGCGCCTTATTTAACAGGCATCTGAGGAGACCACTATGCTAATTCTAAAAGGGACAGCCGCTACTACGCTTCAGGGAGAAGGTGGGGGACAGGGAGTGTGTGTAAATGATTAAGTTTGTGTGTGTGTGTGAGTGAGTGTGTTAGTGTCCGTGTCTGAATGTGTGTGTCTGCTATGGGGATGTATTTAAATCACCTATTTGACGGTGCTTCTCTTATGAGTCTCATGGGAGGAGGGGAGGAGAAGGAGGTGGAGGAGGGTAGGTGGATTCTGATCTTAACCCTTTCTCTTCTAACACTGTCCTTACAGACCTTCTGATAGCCCTAATGGCTAAATGGGCTGGAGAGTAAAACAAACAATGCCAGAGTTGGGGGTTTAATGGGGGTTTATTTCCAGCACATAAGTATCTTTGGATAAAAGCATCTGCTAAATTACTATTTTATTATATTTTGTATATTTGTATTAGAGCAAGGACAAGAGACGATGGGGACTGATTCATAATGTTTTACCATTGTACCACTGAGGTAAATGTAATATCAGCTTTCAAAATTAAATACATGAAATATCACTTTGATATTTCATAGAGATTAGATGGAAGCAGTCATCATACTCATGATGTTAACAAGACTGGAAACAGGAACAACACCCGGACATAACAGGAAATCATGGAGAGTTATGGAATACAGTTACAGCTATGGTTTAAATCCACTATCCAATTTTTGAGAATCTTGTTTAGTATTTACTACAATGTAGTTGAGTGCCAACAGCCATTCAGAAGTGTGCCTGTCTGAGTTGGTTTAAGATAGTGCATGAGGAAGGGACTGTGTGTGTGTGTTCTCACCTGAGTTAGCCAGAGCGATAGCCTTGAGAGTGACAAACTCCTCCTTCTCCAGCTTCATGGCTTTGTATTTCTTCACCAGTTGCAGTATGGCGTTGTTGAGATCAAGTAGACCCGCCAACTTGGACTGGTCCTCGTCCATGATGTAGTCCTCAGCATACACCAGCTTGTCCTCGAAAGACAGCGAGCGGTACACCACACGCAGGATCAGAATCTCCATCCACGCACTCTGCAGTAGACTCATCTGGTCTGCCAGCGACAGCGTGGAGAAACCTGAGGGAGGGAGGGAGAGAGAGAGAGGGGGGAGAGAGAAAAAGAGGTTAAACCCACTAGATAATACAATCAATTCAGTACTAAAATTAGGCTGGAGTTTAAGTCTGGGTCTAGGACTGAGTATAGTGCTCAGCTGTTCTGGGGTCTGGTTCTAGGTCTAGGTCTAGGTCTGGGTCTAGCTCTAGGCCTAGGTCAGGGTCTAGGTCTGGGTCTAGGTCTGGGTCTGGGTCTGGCCTAAACACCATTGTCATTCGGGCCGTGTGTTGAAGCCAGAGGAAGTTCTTCCAGCCTCTCCAGCACCACACCCATGGTGACCAGGGGCCTCCTCCTCCTCCCTAGCCCAGCACCCAGGGCTCTCCTCTGGGGACGGAGGGGCCTTATCTCCCACTGAACACACACACCATGGATCAATGCTAGCCATCACCACCCCTCACACTCTAATTACTAGTCTGAAAACTCCTACTCTCTCTACTTCTCTTGTCCTCTCACCCTGTTCCTGTCTCTCGCTCGCTCCCTCTCTCGGTCTCACTCCCTAACCCGCCCGTCTTTTGCTTTCACTTTCTTCCCGTCACTCTGTCTTTCCTTCCTCTCCATTGGCTTCCCCCATTCTGTCATGTCTACCTTTTCTCTCTACATCATTCCCCTCTATCTATGCCAATGTTCTCTTCCTCTAGATCTCTGTATTTGGCAGTGTTATTGGGTTGGCTGGATCTTGAACACAAATGGAAGAGATCAGTATGGTTATGATATTGCACAACAGATTTACTAACATGTGGATTTCTGTCTCTGTCTCTCCCTCGCTTTCTCTCTCTCCTTCTCTCTTTCTTTCTCTCTCTCTCTCTCTATCTCTCTATAATGGAACACCTGCCTACTCACATCTCACCTCACAGCTGTCCTCTCCTCTCTCCTCTGCTCACACACCTGCTCATTCTCACCTGTGTGTGTGTATGTCTGTGTGTATGTGTGTGTATGTGTGTGTATGTCTGTGTATGTGTGTTTATGTGTGTGTATGTCTGTGTATGTGTGTGTATGTGTGTCTAAAGAAGCCTTCCGGAGGCACACAGAGGGGGCAGTCCAGGTGCACACCTGTCAGACTTCTGTCTCCAACTCACAGAACTTTGTGTGTGTGTGTGTTATAAGCTGAGGCATTCAGCAGGGGGAACCGGCAGATGAGGAGGTAATGCTTAACAACATCTGTTGTGCTGAGACTCCTCAGGAGATTACGGTGTGTGTGTGTGTGGGTTTGAGCGCCAGGTGTGTGTGTGTGAGGAATGTGTGAGCAGCGTGGTTTCTTCCAAAGCTGATCAGTAGTGGTAGATAGCTCATTATGTTGGAGTTGCAGGCTATTGTTTAAAACAACTGTTCATTTATTATCCACTACTGTTAACATCGCTGATCGCATTAGAAACTGTGGAAGGCAGTGTGAGCCAGTTGGCAGCACCTCCACTACTCCTTAATAAAATCATCAGAAGGGATTAAGGATGCATTTCTTAAGGGGGTCTTAATACCCCACTCCTCAGGAGGGGACGGGAGATGGGAGCTAGTAGGCTAAACTTAACACACACACACACTCACACACACATGGACGCACAAAAGCACGCATGCATGTAAACACACACACACGGACTCACACACCTCCTCCAGCATCAAGAAGGAGGGAGGAGAGGGAGGAGAGGGAAGAGAGAGGGAGGAGATGGAGGAGAGGAGGAGAGGAGGAGAGGGAGGAGAGGGAAGAGAGAGGGAGGAGATGGAGGAGAGGGAGGAGAGGAGGAGAGGAGGAGAGGGAGGAGAGGGAGGAGAGGAAGGAGAGGAGGAGAGGGAGGAGAGGAGGAGAGGGAGGAGAGGGAGGAGAGGGAGGAGAGGGATGAGAGGGAGGAGGGGGAGGAGAGGGAGGAGAGGGATGAGAGGGAGGAGAGGAGGAGAGGGAGGAGAGGAGGAGAGGGATGAGAGGGAGGAGAGGAGGAGAGGGAGGAGTGGGATGAGAGGGAGGAGAGGGATGAGAGGGAGGAGAGGGATGAGAGGGAGGAGAGGGAGGAGAGGAGGAGAGGGAGGAGAGGGAGGAGAGGGAGGAGAGGAGGAGAGGGAGGAGAGGAGGAGAGGGAGGAGAGGGATGAGAGGGAGGAGAGGGAGGAGAGGAGGAGAGGGAGGAGAGGAGGAGAGGGATGAGAGGGAGGAGAGGGAGGAGAGGAGGAGAGGGAGGAGAGGGATGAGAGGGAGGAGAGGGAGGAGAGGAGGAGAGGAGGAGAGGGAGGAGAGGGATGAGAGGGAGGAGAGGAGGAGAGGGAGGAGAGGAGGAGAGGGAGGAGAGGGATGAGAGGGAGGAGAGGGAGGAGAGGAGGAGAGGGAGGAGAGGGATGAGAGGGAGGAGAGGAGGAGAGGGAGGAGAGGAGGAGAGGGAGGAGAGGACAGAGTACCTTTCTGCTAGAGGGGTGTAAACCAAATGAAGAGGATTGTTAGTTGTTGTTCAGTAAATAAAAGCTGCTTGGTGATGTGCTACAGTAGTGTTGTTCTGTTGTGTGTAGTGATGGGTCATTAGGTTTGCAGTGGAAA